>NC_056732.1:1540955112-1541015112 GCF_019279795.1 Protopterus annectens
TAGGGGGCCCTGTACACATTTCACACCTGCATTTAGCATTCTCCGGTGGATGCTTTGCATTATTAGTGGAGAGTAAGGCAGGTGCTATGCCCACATCCCTCCCACGGGGCGGGACAACGGATTATCTGCCAAACAACACCGAGCCCCATTTCTGCATACCCAAGATCCCATGGCTGCAACCCTCGACAGTACCCATTACACATCCTTCATGTGTGCGGGACTGGGATGTGGCGCACATGTATGTATGGACACGTCGATCTGGGGATTTCTGTTCATATGTCCTGCATTTCATGGACACCTGTCATCAACCTTAAACACGCTGGTGGTGCATATGTCTAACTGTGCCGTAGTCATGGCTATCGCATCATCTGGTGGTCGGAAACGGCTGGATGGAGTTCTGTTAGAAGGTATTTTTGGGTCCTACAATGGACACCAATGTGCATATGTAAAGTTAGATGTTGCTGGACTGTGTCCAACTGGCCTGTGGTTTTGACTGCTGCTGTATGTTCCCCAATCGCGGATGTCTGTTTGACTACCCATTCTACGTGGTGCTACGTAAACCAGGTTTTTTAGAACTGTGAACAAATGGTGTACATCCAAAGATGCAGGTTAGCAACTGCTTTAAATAAACCTCAGATGTCCCAATAGGACATATCCGTCACTGTATTTTCAACATAACACCACCAGAACATGTTGATCCCCTATGTATTCATTGAAGCATGTTTTCTTTATAGGTGGGAGCATGCATAGTTTACATATCCTAGTTGACGTTGTTGGTGTGCCATTAGTATGTGTTCCACAGGTCGCCCATCTGTTCTGCAGTATGGTAGCGAGTGCTCCCCATTTTGTTGCTGGCAGATTGAGTGCTGTGTACGCCGGTGTTCGCACGGTGGTCCAACTTTGTATGGGGAATGTCAACTGTAGTCCCTATGTGTATTTCCTGTGTTATGCCTTACTGCGGCTGTGTAATTCCACCAGGTTTGCAGTTATGGGTGCCATCTTGGTAAGACGCTTGTCCATCCATGAGAATTGCCTACTGGACACTGGTATAGGGCTGTACACATTTCACACCTGCATTTACCATTCTCCGGTGGATGCTTTGCATTATTAGTGGGGAGTAAGGCAGGTGCTATGCCCACATCCCTCCCACGGGGCGGGACAACGGATTATCTGCCAAACGACACCGAGCCCTGTTTCTACATACCCAGGATCCCTTGGCTGCAACAGTCGACAGTACCCATTACACATCCTTCATGTGTGCGGGACTGGGATGTGGACGCACTTCTATGGACTCGGAACTCTGGGGATTTCTGTGCATATGTGCTGCATTTCATGGACAGCTGTCATCAACATTGAACATGCTTGCGGTGCATATGTCTAGCTGTGCCGTGGTCACGACTGTCGGTTCTCATGGTTGGACGATGAAGGCTGGCACGTATTCCGTACGGGAAAATTTTTGGGTCCTACAATGGACACCAATGTGCATATGTAAAGTGTAGAGCTTGTCGGACTGTGTCCATGTGGCCAGTGGTTTTGACTGCTGCTGTGTGTTCACCAATCGCGGATGTCTGCTTGACTACCCATAGTGTGTAGTGCTACGGAAACCATGTTTTCCAAAACCGGAACCAAATGGTGTACATCCAATGATGCAGGTTAACAACTGCTTTAATTAATCCCCAGAGTTCCCAGTAGGGAAGTATCGCCACTTTATTGTCGGAATGACACCACCATACCAGGTAAATCACAGGCACTTTGGCCCGGTCTTACCGGCCATTTGCAAGTGTAATTAGCAGACACGTGTCAATACATGTATAATAATACATATTGTAATACCGACGTTAATCTATGTTATTTGGACAATGGCTTCTGCTATTGACATACGTTGCTGTGGGTGTTGCCAGTTACCATACACATGGCTTTCTCAAAGGCCGAATTCACAATTCTGAACACTACTGTGGTCTCCTTTAAGGACCCTGAGCCAGTGGTCAATAGTACTGAAGCCACTGCATCACTTACATATGCCTTCTACCGGTACCTACATGACTGTATGGATCAGGCATTCCCTTACCCAACTGTGGTTCATTGTACCAATGCCAAGCATCCAGTGTGGTGTACCCCAGCCATACACAAGCTGTACAACGAGAGGAGGTGGCTACTACAAGGCAGAGCAGACACCTTGTGAGGTATGACACCCTTGCTCATTATATGTGTAGAGCTACAGGCTGTCATGACATGGTCCGGGGCAGGTTCCACAGATATATCTCCATGGACTCGGCAGACAATCATAAAGCCTTCATTTGCTATGCTGGACACCTGGGAGGTAACTCACACATATGCTCTGACTGGGTTCACAATGATGTGGAGTTTACTGAACATACACACATTGCCAACATAATGGCTGACAGGTTCAGTGAAGACATCTCCACCCCCACATGGAGAGATGTCTGTACCAGCGGTTTGTGGTCCCGAATGTTCTGTAACGCGGGTGGGACATGCTCTCTCCAGGGTAGTGGACACAGCATCCATGGGACCAGCTGGTGTCCCGACTGTGTACTCCGCGATCTCATTGAGGAATTAAACCCACAGTTAGGACAGCTGTTTATTCTTAGCCTCACCTCGGGTAACGTACCCAAGTTGTGTCGCACGGCGACTGTAGTCCCACTTCACAGGGCCAGTGCCTCCACTGACCCTGGTTATTACTGTCCCATTACCATGAGAAGACTTATCTGCAAAGACATGGGGAGGGATCATACTGCGGCCTGTAGATGACGACATAGGGGATCTGCATACTTTGCATCCAACCCAGTTTGGCTTGGTCAGGGGCGGTTCATGCGTTTAAATCCTGGTTGATGTTTTAGGGACAGTCACCAAGGCCATTGATGGGGGTCTTGCAGTCCATATAGCCTACCTCGACCTGGCAAAGGCCTTCAACACAATACCCCCCTCGGGTATCATTGATAAACCCATCGGCTTGGATGTGAACACGTACATCGCAGGATGGGTTGCAAACTAACTAGGTGTGACACGACCCACACACACGGTCATAGTTGCTGGCAGCATGTCTGACTTACTGCCTGTGACTGGCCGTGTCCCACGGGCTCTGCCCTGGGTCCACTTTTTCTACATCTACATTTCCACAGTACAAGCACACACAGGGGTGTTATGGCTGACATTGTTTGTAGATGACTGCGAACTGGGTGCCATAGTGGGACGGACATCTGACACAGATATCCTTCAAAGGGGCCTCCCAGATATGTATATCTGCTGTCAGGGACATGGCCTACAGCTAAATGCCAGGTAATGCATAGTCATACCCGTCGAGAAGAACGAGGTCACCCCTGTCCGGCATATGGGTGGCAGTCCACTGAGCACGGGGGTAATTACCAGGGATCTGGGGACCCAGGTTGTCGGTCACCATTCGTTCGACACACACATTGCTATCGTGGTTCGGTAGAACTTCTACATTGCCCACCTGATCGTGCAGGGATTCACATCCAGATCAGGGTAGTTCATCGTCTCCTTGTACTCATTACGTGTTACACCAATGATTGAGTACATTGCCCCATTCGGAGGGTATCTGACCCGACACCTGCAGCAGCTGGGAAGGCCCCATAGGTTAATCGTCAGACAGATGCAGGGTGTCAGGGATTTGTGTTATGCTGCCCCACTGTTAGGACTCCTGCTCCATTCAGTCACATACCTCTTGTTCGGTGTTGACCTGTGCCTGACATACGAGGCCATGTCGACCCATATTTGATGACTATGCTTCACCTACTGGATCTACATCCCTCGGAACCACAAGGGCAGGTGACGTGAACCTTGACACGGTCATTAATAGGATGTGTTGGAGTGACACATACGTCACCCAGACACTCACTATGCTGTGGATCTACATCACAGTACATGTGAGGCAGAGAACCTTGCTAGCCTTGTTCGAGGAGGATCTTGTCCGTTGGATGGGGGATTGCAGATATACCCCAGGGATTACATCATTGTCACTGCTTGACAGAGGTACAGCATTATAATAGGCATTTTATCTCCGGACCGGAGGGTTGGCAAAGGAATCCTAACTATGGCCTAGGGTTATGGCTGACCTTGGGTAGATAGCCTACTCTGTACCTATGGACCTATGAACCTATGTTCATAGTTTGTCCCATTCACACTTGTCTATCCCCTATCCTCTTTCTCATGTGTATATTTCTGTGGCACGTGATTGACCTCTGTATTACCTGCAGGTATGCTGTCTACAGTGCACATACGTCACGGTTGATTACAGTGTATATGTGTCCCTACCTCTGTGATACTGAGGACTACCACACATCCTTCACAGCATTACATGCATATGTCCATTCTATTATTCTTTGGCCTATGGGGGGTGTTAAGGCAATGGTTACACGTGTCCCTGTTTGTGCGTCCATGGTGGTCTTTGACCAGCCTCCGCTAGGTCGTGGGATGGACGGTAGTGTTGGTGTGTGTTTGGCATGTGTTTTCACTGCCGGTACATCTGTGGGAGGTGGGTTGGCACATGTTCCTCTTTGCAGGGGGCCCCATCCTGGAGTTTTGTGTCATGCATCTACACTTGGCACGTGCCATATGTCCTGTGCTATTTCCACAGTCGTGTATGCCTTCATGCATTACTACTGCGTGTTACTGGCTGTTTGTATGTGGTACACATGGCTATTATGGTGGTTGGCTTGGCCTATTCCCATGCTATGACATACACATCTGTCAAATAAGTTGTTAAAATCAGACTGTAAAATCATTAGGCTTTTCAAAATGACAGTCCATAACACAGGAAGCTCAAGTTCAAAACGTTTTACTAGTGTACACCAGGAGGCAAAAAACTATACAGTACAAGTATAGAGTTTTGTCTGACTCTATACAGGAAGCAACTTTGTTTATATTGTGTTTACAATCAGCTTTTGCCCACCTTACTGACGTGGTCAGTCACAGGGCATTTACATCACTATAGTCCACAATATTCTATTCATACGAAGGTGCTGAGGTAATGCTTTTTAAAAGTTTTCCCATGAGAATAACACAGCCTTGCAAGGCACCTGGTCAATTACAATGTCCTTCTGTAAATGTTGCTCTTTCAAGGTTCCAGGCCTGTTCGAATACAATAGTCAGTTCATTTCTTAATACGTTCCTTTGTCTCTCTGGTAAGCAGCTGTACTCTATCTTCGATAGAGCTCACAAGGCCATCCTCCTCAGTGGAAGGAAGAAAGATATACATGTACATACATTTATTTTTCTCTAACCCAGCAGATAATTAATGCTGAAAGACATAAGCCTGCTGAACTGGTTACTGCCAGGGTCAGAGTTCAATCACACTGCAGCTAAGCTTCAGGCAATTACATGCAAGATCATTTCTACTGCCATATTGTAAAATAGAATAAATGCATTATATACTATTTGCTTCTAAACTAGCACTTCATATATGTTTAGATATATATTTTTCTAACATTCTCCCTCCTTTTAATGCTTTTTATTCTAACCAGAAACATAAACAACATTATTTCATTCCCTAGCCTCTTCTTCTCTGGAACTTTTAACTAGGCAAGTCATTTGTTTTACATTTCAGAAAGAATTTCATTTGGTATTAACAGATTCAACTCCAGGTCTTGATACATAGTCTCGGTTACAGATCGTCAACAAAGTCCCTAACTAATCCTTTCATACAAGGTATCCATAACAGACACATGCTCCCAATATGAGCAAAACAACACAAATGGCAATCAAGATATTCATTAGGATTGAACCCCATCCACCAAATAGATTCTGGAAAAAGTTCATCAGTGGGTTTGGGCCTGGTTCCGCCATGGCTGATACCTGCTGTATTACCTCTAGGTGGTCGTTGATCTCGTGGTTATTATCTGGTATGTACGCACAGCATTCTTCTTTGATAAGCGCGCACGTACCACCTCCCGCCGCCAGGGTGCAGTCAAGAGCCATTCGATTTTGTAGCACAACAGTTCTCATTGCATTCAGTTCATCAGTCACAAGTTCGAGAGCGGAAAAGTCGCATTGCTCATTATTTCGAGAGGTTTTGACAACTTCCTCAGTTCCCAGATTGATTTGACTGCTCCATAGGCTGGGATTATTCCAGCCCAGGATATAACACTGTCACCCAAGTCCATATGAGTCAATTTGTCTTTATCTCTTACGGATGAATGATCTTTCCAACCAGCTTCGATTTTACCCACTGGATTAGTAGGTTTCTCGACTGAGTTCCCAGTTCTTTGAGCTATATCTCTTACATTTCGTATCTTACCCAGAGGCAATTCTGCAGTATGTCTTATGGCTGGAACCAGATAACCCAAAAAACAACTGCCGGACCAATTCTCAGGTAACCATTGATATGCTTTTTCTCCCACAAACAAAATAACAATTTTCTACTTTAGTACTGATGCGGGTTAACTCTGAATGAAACATTTTCCTGTCTATAACAGACAACTGTTTATACAATTCAGGATTTTTCTGCACATCTTTCAACGTTGTTCTCATTAAGCTTAAATACGAATCATAATTCGTGCTACAACTAGTACTCTGATCTTTGGCTTTTATATAACATTTGTAAGACACAGTTATGTTACAATTACTCCAACCAACTTGGAGTGTATCATTGTTATTAAAACAAACAATTCCTTTTTGTGTAACAGGTAAGTACAGTGCCACTTTGTCCTGTGATCTCACAGAACCTGTATCAAAAAGTAGATTTTCCCAAGTCTCATTTATCCCCAAGGGGACAGCAGACATCAAAAGTCCTCCATATGCTGTAGGTATGGCAGTACAAACCCAGCAATTTGAAATGTTCATAGTCTCTACATACACACGCTTCATGGCTGGGTATGTGTTAAAGTTTGGATGCCAATCTGTGGCCAGTTCATCACGTTTCATTATTTATATCTGTGTAGTTATATGCAGGAAAATCTCAGCAAAAGAAAAGTCACCACAAACATGGTTAATAGGTGTATGATCAGTAGGACAGTAAACCAATGTCTTTGGGGTTGCTTTGTATTTTTATACACTCTGCCCCTGGTCATTCTGTCTCTGTGGTATATCAGCTACAAAATGTTTATCAAACTGAAAATTCTTTACCGGTTTGCAATGGGTCAGGTGAACCCAGGACGACCTCTCCGCAACCTTTACTGCAGTAGGCATTGCCAACAGTACCTGGTACGGACCTTCCCACTTTGGACTCGTCCAGTTATTTGTTTTGATAACTTTCAACCACACCCAGGATCCTGGAGTCAGCACTGCATCCGGCTTCGTTTGTTCTTTATCTGAAAAAGAGTTTAACTGCAAAACAGTCGTATTGGTTAACAATCTTTTCATATAACTGGCTAATGAGCCATCGACCTCCAGCTCTGCAGGCATGAGAGCTTTCCACTGTGGCACATAATATGCCCTTCCAAATACTACTTCAAAGGGGGTCAAACCCTTTACATTTGGAACTGTTCTCATGCTCATCAATGCTAGAGGTAGACAGCAAATCCAATTCTTTTGAGTCTCACTCATCAACTTCCTCAACTTATTTTTCAAAATCCCATTGTACCTCTCCACCAGTCCTGCTGACTGTGGGTGGTAAGCGCAATAATTCTTCAAGGAAATCCCAAAGAATCTCCCAGGTTGCTGGATTGTCTGGTTCACAAAATGTGTTCCATTGTCACTATAGATTCTTTCCGGTATGCCAGATCTAGGAATTATTTCTTTTACTAGGGCCTTTGCCACTGTTGCTGCATCCGGATTCCTGGTTGGAAAAGCTTCTACCCATTTTGAAAACATATCTATAATCATTAAACAGTATTTCTTTCCTTCACATTTATTCAGCTCTATAAAATCCATACAAATAGTATGGAACGGATATGGTGGTGTAGGGAAACTCCCTCACTTCGGTTGGAATGCTCCCTGTGCATGATGTTTACTGCAAATATGACACGCTGCACAAAATGTTTGTGTGTAGTTCGTAAATCCGTATGTTTGGAATATTCTGTTAAGTAACTGTACCATCCCCCCTGTTGAGACATGGCTCTGCCCATGGCTCAACAAAGCCGCATATCTAAATAAATTAGACGGTAATATTGGCTTTTTCTCTTTGGAGATGTACAGTCCGTCTTCAAGGATTGCTCCTCGTCTTACCCACTTCTGTTTTTCTGCTTTCGTAGTTAATGTTTGCATTGTTTTTAACATTTCTAAATCTAAAATCTCAGAGGGTTGTAATTCCTCATTCAAAAAGAAAGTTTCTGAGTGTGAGGCTGTTTGTTTTGCAGCTGCATCAGCTCGTGCATTACCTTTCGAAATCTTATCCTGTTGCTTTGTATGAGCTGCACATTTACAAATAGCTACTTTAGTAGGTAACTGAATGGAATCTAATAAATTCAAGATTAATTGCATGATTAATCGGTTTACCAGTGGATGTTATCATTCCCTATTCTTCCACTGCTGCAAAAACATGCACTGTAGAGAAAGCATACTGACTATCAGTATATATGTTCACACATCTGTTTTTCGCTAGAGTGCAAGCACGTGTTAAAGCTATCAATTCTGCTGCTTGAGCAGACAAGTTATGCTGCAGGGGTTGGGCTTCTACAATCTCAATATCAGTAACTACTGCATAACCTACTAGATTCTTTCCTGTAGGACCGTTTCTACATGATCCGTCCACATAAAATGTCACCTCTGCATCATCTAAGGGTATATCAGTAAGATCCTGTCTGGGTAAAGTTATTTGCTCCATTTCTTGTAGGCAACTGTGTGGTGTGCCATCCACAGGAGTCGGAAGTAACATTGATGGATTTAATGTTGTACAACGTTCAATCACCATATGAGGTTGACTCAGGAGTATGGTCATACAAGAAAGATGTCTAGCAGGAGACAGGAATGCTATTTTCTCTTGCAGCTAAATTATCGCAACTGCATGAGGCACTCTCAAAGTGAGAGGGTGGAATAATACCATTGATGCCGAAGCCTGTACTGCAATAGCAGCTGCAACAACTGCCTGTACACAATGTGGCAATGACCGTGCCACTGGGTCCAACTGCGATGAGTAGTAAGCTATGGGGCGTTGCTTACTTCCATGCTGTTGCGTCAAGACTGACGTCATATATCCCTGCTTACAATCTACAGTCTGAAAAAATCTCTTATGATAATTCGGGAGCCCTAAAACTGATGATGAAGCTATCAATCGTTTTAGTCTGCAGAAAGCTGTTTCTGCTACTGGAGTCCAATGTAGTATATCTTGTGCTGCCATAGGTGTATTAAATATTAAAGCAGCCAATGGAGCCGATTCCAAAGCATAGTTTGGTATCCAGCTTCGACAAATGTTAGTCGTCCCCAGGAAGGACATCATTTCCTTCTTGGTAGTTGGCTTGGGTGCTTGTAAAATTGCTGCCTTCCTATCTTCATCTAATGTTCTACCCTCCTTGGATACCACATATCCCAGGTACTTGACCTGTGTTCTCCAAAGTTGCAATTTATGCTTGTTTACTTTATGTCCCTGTTCTGCTAAAAATTTCAATAATGCTATTGTATCTTCCCTACATTGCTGCTGGGTAGGGGCCGCAAGCAGGATGTCATCCACATAAAGTAGAACTTGACTGCCCCGGGTGGAGTAAACCCCACCAGGTTGCTAGCCATCTCCTGTGCAAATATTGTTGGACTTTCACAGTATCCCTACGGTAGCAGTATAGGTGTATCTGTTACCCTGAAATGTAAAAGCAAACCAATACTGACTATCTGGATGTATAGGTATTGAAAAGAAAGCATTGCTTATATCTACCATGGTAAAATACTTCTGTTGCGGCTTCAAATCATTCAATAAAGTGTGTGGGTCTGGCACCGTAGGTGCCCTAGGTATTATTGCATCATTTACAGCTTGTAAATCCTGTACCATCCGCCATTCCCCGTTTGCTTTTCTAACATGGAATAGAGAGGTATTGCATGGTGAATCTAAAGATTCTACCAGTATCCCTTTCTTGAGTAGTGCCGCTATGATAGGCTTGATTCCCTGCTCTGCATCCTTCCTCAAAGGGTATTGTTTCTTTTGCGGTCTAAATGCTGACTTCGGTGTAATGGTTACTGGACCTGCTGTCCGATTAAGCCCTACATCTGATTTCCCTGTTGACCAAAGAGTGCTTGGTATGTCACACAAGGTTCTCTCTTCTTCTTTTAACAAGAACACCAATCAGCTGTCCTCACTCTGCTGTAAGTGTACAGCTGGACGTGCTTGCGTTAGCCAATTTAATTTTTGCTTCTGTATTCCCTGTTCTGACAATTCTAAGTCGATTTGCCTTTCCCATCTTGTCACTTTTTCACCCAGGTCCACCCATCTGACATTTTTATGTTTGGTTACACTGACATGCGGTAGCCTGTTGAACTTATATAATCCCATGAATTCCTGAGGTAATGAACAACTCACCACACTATTACCCTCAGTATCCCAGTACAAGGTTCGTAACACTAGTCTATTGGCAGGATTTCTGAACAATGTTTGCTCATATTCCTTATCAGGCCCTGGTGTGCTACAATAGTACAGAGTACAATGTAACAAATGCTGCTGATCAATGTGAAGGGAGGGTACCTTACTGATGGCTACGTTCATCAGTTCCTCGGTTACTGCCCCTGGACCAGTCGTGACTGGGTCCTGGCTGTACCAATAATAGGTTTCACCCTCCGATCGCACCACAAAAGTATCCATTTGCCTTTGTGCCTCCACACCCTTCATGGTAGGAACTACTGCTATGCCAAAGAGCTGCATAAGGTCTCTCCCCAATAAATTTACTGGACATTTTGCAGAAAGTACTATTTTACTTCTCTGGGTCATACCTGAAACAGGGTCAGTTATTGCTATATCATGGGAAAGTGGTTCCCTGTATAGCTGCCCGTTTGCTGCTTTCAATAATATGTAGTCAGGTGATTCAGAGTGTTCCGGTAACTTTGAAGGGTGTATCAAAGTTCGTGATGCTCCTGAATCACACAAAAATCTCACTTCCTTCCCCTCCACCAGAAGTGTAACTTCCGGTTTTGTGTCCGCCAAATAGAGCTCCAAGCTCAACAAGGCTAATTCTAAAACTTCGTTTTCCTCATTTTCTACATCTGTTTGCACTTCCTTTATTCCTTCTACTGTGTTTACATTTTCTCCCTGCCCATTAGTCTCTCCTGATGACTGTTAAACGTTGTGACTGTCATATAGTCAATCCTCATCACTTCTATCCTTCCCTTCCGTAGACGTTTTTTTATTCAACCTGCAATCCCTTGCTAAATGTCCCCTCTTCCCGCACTTAAAGCACTCACCTTTTCTCTTTCTTTCCTCAAACACCTCTGAGTCTCTGTCAGAGCGTTTATTGCCCTGAGTGTTTCTCTTACCCTTTTTACCTGACTGTACTACAAAGACTTCTGCTCCGTCTTCAGCTGTGAAGACCTGCGTCTTCTTTCTCTTCTTACTGTTAAAATGTCTTTCAGCATGCCTAGCATACTCCAGTAAGGCTTGTAGCCTACTCGTTCGGTGATCTATCATATGCTTTGTAATAAAGCTACTGATAGGGGCAATGCAACCTTTCAAAAATGCATTTTTCAACTGTTGTTCATATGAACTATCATTTTTCTGATTTTCAGGAATAGGCATACCACTATGGTTATTGAAACATTCTAATAATCTACCATAGTATCCATCTACAGTTTCATTATCTTGTTGTATGCACTGATTAATACAGGTCCAATCTGCTCTAGGTTTCCATTTTCAGTAATTCGGTCCGTAAGACCCTTCAACCTAGTGTCTAATTCTGCGTCACTATGTAGGAGTGGTTTAAGTTGCGTGTCACGAGCATTCCAGATGCCACAAACCATGTGCCAGTCTGGACCTATAATTTGTCTAATCACCTTCTCTACTTCTTCCCCATTTAAGTGGTAACTCAATCGCATACCTTGTAAATCTTGTATAAACTTTTCATGATTAATTTTTGGATGGGGAATTCCTCTGTAGCTTTCGGATATCTTCCGGTGTCCACGGTCTATACACTAAGAGAGTTGGGTCCTGGCCTTCCTGTCCTGCCTGAGGGTTCGGTACTTCAATTAATTGACAGATTTCCTCACTCTCTTCTAGTGACTCTCTTCTTAGTTGAGTGTCCCTAGGTGTTTTACGTGTTCGGGATCTAGTTTCAATAGGTTCTCTTACAAATGGTTGTTGTAATACCTCTGTTGCCACAGGATAACGTGGGGGG
Source organism: Protopterus annectens (assembly GCF_019279795.1). NCBI lineage: Eukaryota > Metazoa > Chordata > Ceratodontiformes > Protopteridae > Protopterus > Protopterus annectens. Next base: position 1,540,967,334 of record NC_056732.1, read on the forward strand.
GGACCAGCCTGCCCTCCCGCTTCATATCCTGGATAAGGTATCGGAGGGGGTGGAGGGAGGGCCGCCGCTACTACTGTATTATTATCTTCTCTGTCTAAGAATAATGCTTTCGCATTTTAGTCTTCTGTTCCTTCGGTTCACTTCCTCAATCCACCTATGTGCTTGAGGAATACCCAACTGTCGCTGTTTTTCGACTGACCATCTGCGTCAGATTTTAACTGTTTCAAAAGTTTCACTAACGAAATTTTGTCTAATATACCATCAAAGTCATATTTATTAACCCATTTTCCAAAATATCTCACATTATCTGCTCTCTGCAATTGCATATACTTCGCATCATCCGTCAAGGGCGGATCTCGCGATCTCTTAGTGCACTGATTTCCCATGTCTTCAAAAAGACTGTTACGTGACCCTTCTCTCGTACCACGTGGTATCTCCTTCCCTGTATCCACTGTAGTGTCTAGAATGACTGTTTACTCTGCTCTGTTTTCCCCTGATCTATGACCAAATATACAGTACTTCAATTCGTTCTCGACCTGCTATCACAAATCTTAACAACAACACACTGTAACCTGGTCCCTGATCTAAAACAAAGACAAAGAGGGAAACTCTCCTTACCTGAGCCTCCCGTTTATGACTGCACGTTTTCTTCTTGGGATCCAGTTTTCCGCTTTTCAGCCACAGATCAGAAAGTGGACAGCCTCTTTACAAACAACAATTCAGTCGGAGGTCTTTTCACTCAAGAAGAACCATTTAGGCAACTTCTCCTGCGCAGATTTATTACCACCCATGCACTCTGACCTGTAGCTTACCAAGGGAATTCTGGCTAAGAAGGACCACAATGTCAAATAAGTTGTTAAAATCAGACTGTAAAAATCATTAGGCTTTTCTAAATGACAGTCAATAACACAGGAAGCTCAGGTTCAAAACGTTTTACTAGTGTACACCAGGAGGCAAAAAACTATACAGTACAAGTATAAGAGTTTTGTCTAACTCTATACAGGAAGCAATTTGTTTATATAGTGTTTACAATCAGCTTTTGCCCACCTTACTGATGTGGTCAGTCACAGGGCATTTCCATCACTATAGTCCACAATATTCTATTCATACGAAGGTGCTGAGGTAATGCTTTTTAAATGTTTTCCCATGAGAATAACACAGCCTTGCAAGGCACCTGGTCAATTCCAGTGTCCTTCTGTAAATGTTGCTCTTTCAAGGTTCCAGGCCTGTTCGAATACAATAGTCAGTTCATTTCTTAATACGTTCCTTTGTCTCTCTGGTAAGCAGCTGTACTCTATCTTCGATAGAGCTCACAAGGCCATCCTCCTCAGTGGAAGGAAGAAAGATATACATGTACATACATTTATTTTTCTCTAACCCAGCAGATAATTAATGCTGAAAGACATAAGCCTGCTGAACTGGTTACTGCCAGGGTCAGAGTTTAATCACACTGCAGCTAAGCTTCAGGCAATTACATGCAAGATCATTTCTACTGCCATATTGTAAAATAGAATAAAATGCATTATATACTATTTGCTTCTAAACTAGCACTTCATATATGTTTATATATATATTTTCTAACAACATCCATCCGGGCATATGCATGTTATTCCGTCCTTGCGTTGGCCGTGGGTGTTTGGCGTCCGCAACGCTACTCTCAACATGTGATGTCCCACCTTCCCCTTCTGTGCCTGTGGCACCCTGTTAGGTGTCCTGTTTGGTAGGCAGATGTTCCGCTATATGTGTTGTGTTTGACATGTCTGCATAGCTAATCATCGATACGGTGGTTGAACATACCGCCTTGGCCAGATGTGTACAGTTATGTGCACCGTGGCGTGTGCGCCTATGGGGTTTGGACGGGTCCATACCACATGCGGGATGTACACATTCTGCCGACACATTCACATGCAGCCATTTGCATATCTGTACCTGAGGTGGGTTGTTAACATGTGGGGTACATATTTGCCCGCGTGGCACTGCCTAAGACAATACTTCTTACCACATTTCAGGTATGCCCATTGTGTGTAGGTGTGTAGCTGCGCAAGGCTGCTAGCTGGGTTGGGTGCACGGTCATACATGGGTGCGGGATACATGCTATGATGGGGCTATTGTGTATTACATTTGCATGCATGAGTTCTGCTTCTGGATATTACGCCAGACATACGTCCTGTGTATGCGACGAGCACGTTGCTGGGTGTGGTACATGTTGCTATGCACATATTTGCCTGTGTTTAGGGTATCTTGTTTCCTTCTTGTTGTTATATCGACACGGCTACCCGGCTGTGTACTCTCACTACTGCTGGTGACCATGCCCATGTCGCTACTTCTATGTCGGTGCGGCGCGCTGACATGCTGCGGTACACCTTCACTGGGTATGCCCACTGACAGTGCATTGCGGGACGGACACGGTATTACGCGTATCCTTTGTTCCTTGGACGGGTACACTTAGGGCTTCGTGGGTTGATGTTTGGTTCTCCGTTTTGTTGGGACGGATACTATGTTGCATACTCTGCGTACGTTTCATTCTCCACGGGCCCTGGCTGGTGCGGTTACTATTACGGGCGGCCTGAGGAAGTCAGCACTTTAGGTTGCTCATCGCCTGCCGGCTTGGCCACGCCTCCGGACGCATCCTACTTGGGCTCGCTCACGTGCCCTACGCACGTGTCTGTGGTTGCAGCGCGCACTCATTACTATGCATATGGCGCTGCTACGCCGACTATTCACTGCACCGCCGGCGCAAGCCTTACACCGGCCTTGCGCCAAGCTTCATGAATCCCGGGGCTAGACTCTAAAAGTGCAGTAGTTGTTTCTCCCTGTAGATTGATACCATCCTTACTCTAACTGTAGTCTGGAGACACTTTTACAAACACTCCAAAACCTTCAAATATACAGGACTATATCTATCACCTTCCCTAGCAGTTACTCTAACTTTAACCCTTGGATGGGAGAGCCAACAGTGGCCACTCACTCCAGTTCTCCCTTACGTGGTTATAGTTGCACCTGAGTCTCTAATTGAGCTCGGTTCATCTAGGCTATACTCAGGGCTTTATCCTTCTATGACACAGAGTCGGGGCCTGAGGCAAGATTTTTAAAGCATGTGTAAGTAAGAATAAAAGTTTAACTTTCTATTTTTTTTAATTTACTTGTCCATTTGTAAAGCTGTGTTTATAGCAAATCTATATATATCACATATAATTTATAGGTTTTACTGACTTTGTTTCATTAATATATGAAGTCTCAGAAATTGCTTGTCATCTCATGTTAGAGTGAAACAAGTGATTGCTTGAGACTCCATTGTGTTGTTTTGTGTTTTTTTTTCTCGTTTGCAATGTCATGTGACAGCTGAGTTAGTATATATAAATCTTGGAGGGAGGCTGATGGCACCCTTCTTAGGAGGATTCACCGTCATGAACAACCTTCCTCGTGTGCTAACCCTGACCCCGCCACTACCTCTAACCCCAAACATACACATTACTTTCCTAAAACCCTTTCTTTAACCATAACAGCAGACAAGACACACACTATCATGCACACAAAATGCTGACATTATCACCTTACCTAGCCCTTACTCTAACACTACTCTGGAAACACTTGTACGCAGACTCCAAAGCCTGCACATACACAATACTACATCTATCACCTTCTGTAGTTTTTACTCTTGCCTTAACCAACAAACATGCACACACACACAAACACGTGTATACACACACACACACACACACACACACACACACACACACACACACACACTAACTGCTCAAATCAAAAGCTTTTGGAACATCTAAAAGCTCTGGCATTACAACAAAACAACACAAGTGGAAACACAGCTCACACTCCACAGAAACAGTCAACAGTCTGGTGTTTTTAATCTCTTGCAGTCGACAGGCAGAAATCTAAATAAAATAGAATGTGACTGTTGACAAAACATGTCTTCAACAGGATATATTGCAACTATATATATATATATATATATATATATATATATATATATATGTGTGTGTGTGTGTGTGTGTGTGTGTGTGTATATATATATATATATATATATATATATATATATGTATATTAATAACATTGTACTATATTTCCCTATTTATATTTTCTGTGTTTGTGTACATTTCCTTACTGATGCTTTCTTTCATATTTTTCTACATAATACAAGTGTTACATGTCTGTGCTTGCAGATCCTGTTCATAGTTGAAAAGCAAGGTTAGCAAATAATGAACATAATACATAATAATAATAGTTTCAAAATGCATATGTGTATTTCTAATTGTGCATTAACTGACTTGAAAGTTGTCTTTTTTATATGACTGCTATATATATGTATAACGAGTTGGATATATATTTTGTCTTGCACATTGATATTACATATGATTTCTTATGCAATATGTGTTTGGCTGCAATTGTTTTGATGGTCACTCCTTATGTTTGTAATATGCCTTGGGACTTTTCTCACCAGGATTTTACAAAAACTGGAACTTCTTAGCTAGAAATTTATGTTCAATGTATGAAATATGCAATTAAGTAAATTCTAAAACTGCATATAGGAGAACACAAGCTGTGACTAGGCAGGAAATTTGTATGCAGATGAAATTAGTACTTATGGTGGAACATTTAAATGTGGTCATAATAAACAGTGCCTATAAGTACATACTATTAATACGGTTTCTAATAACACCTGAAAATCTTGATGTAAGTTACAGATCATAGGACAGCTGATAGAAGCTTAATTTGAGCTCATTTAAAATAAGCCACTTCAGAAATTATCCACAATCACCTTATATTTTAAAGGAATATAGACAGATTTAATTGTAGAGCAGTTAAAGCAGGACACTTCATTAAATAAATTAACTTCATACGATATCAGACACTTTTGAGGTGACCTAAGAAATGGCTAACATATACTCTATTATGTTCAGTGTTTAAAAATCATCATTTCTGTAGCAGAAAAATAGTTATACAGCTCATGTAGTGTGGTGATTATACTCAGAAACTGAAAAAAAGACATGCTTATTGTGTACTTTTTTTAGATCAGAAAAGTGCATAGAAATCTAGTTCTGTACTTTTCAAGCATGTTATTATTTAGTTTCACCCTGCAGCACACATGGCAGCCATGAAGAAAGAGTGTCAGAAATATTTCTATAACAGCTTTGAAAGCATGAATACAGTTCTTGCTATCATGGGGGCTCGGTGGACACTGGCATCGTAAAATATCTAACAGCTTTTAAAGCTGTTGACTGATCAGAAATACACTTCACTTCTGGCCAATTTGTGTGTGTGATTTTTAAGTGTATTATGTCTGTCAAAACTCTGAAATACTTCCTCCTCCTTTTTTTCTTCTGTAATTGATACCACATTGGAGCACATAACACTCCATTTATTACAAAAATAATGAACAGGTATCCCCGATCATAACCAGGAAGTTATATGCTATCAAAATGAATGTCAGGATTCATTTCTTGACCCTTATGTTGCTCTACTCTTGAGGTGAATTTCTTGACAACCATTTTTTTCAAACAATAAGTTCTTTTTATGATCAAGACCCAGTCATAGTCTTCTATGTTGTATATGCAGCTACATGCAAATGTGGATGTTTCTTTGTTGACATGACCCTTTCCATTTTCAGAAAGTGTGTTTCTTTGATGTCTCTCAGAAATTCGCAGACCATAACGCCGAACAATGAGAACTGCAAAAAAGGGCATTTTTAAAATAATTATTTTGCAATGGATTTTGTTCCCATTACCCACACACTGGGGTTTCTATACCCCTTCTTTTCTATTTATCCTTCCTCTAAGGTCACTGCACTTTTAGAAAGGAAGTGATCAGACTTCTGGTTATGCAGTTATCATCAATTATCTATATTATAACAGTAAGTTGTACTTCTGATGTGATTAGAGATAACACTTGAGAGTGAGATTGGCATAATGGTTATTTTATTGAATTACAGACACAAAGTTCAGAGTTTGAATCCTACATGGGCTAATTGGTTAGGCTTAAAATGACCCACAAGGGAAGTTAGCTTAGCACTAATCTATGAACATATTTATTAGTGGTTCAGCTGTATGCGCTCATGCTTACTGCATACATATTCGGACACAAGACATATATTCCAGTTTCAGGTACTGTAATTACATCACAGAAGTATACATGGAGGTAATTTAAAAATTCAGTTGTAGTTTTGGAAGGCAGATGTCAGTGAATGCCAGCAGCATATAACAAAAGGTAAAAAAGTGGATATAATATAGCCACTGTTCTTAAAAATATATAACAAGCATATTTATGTTTCACTGTTACTGGTTGTTTTTGAATATATGATATTTTAGCACTCTTTATAATTGGTTGGTACATTTTAACACTTACTTTTTGTTATGGAGGAAAGGATGCAAGACCTAAAATATTTGACAGAAAATAAATATTCATTTATTTACACGAGTTTGTAGTCACAATTTGCTTTTATTCTAAAATTAAATGTTTCTCCACAACACTTCATTCTTTGTACTAGTTTCCAGTATGAGATAACATCACACACACGGTAATAACAGACAAAATGCCTTAAGGAATTACATAAAAGACCTATTCAGACTGTGTCATCTGAAGAGGGACTTCCACTTGGCCAGAAAAAGAGCGACAATGATTGTCACAGATTCTCAGGACTCATGTAATTTCTACTATAACAAACCTCTTCCATATCTCTGAATCATGGTGATTTTACAAGGAAAGGCACTGCATAACTAAAAGCATGTCAGACTGAATGATAAATAAACATAGTAAAGATATGCACATGGCATATCCTTATTGAACTCTAACAATACCTTACTTGTTCTGTTAACTGTGGCATCTAGTTTTGTTTATATAGCCAGATGTAAGTGAATGAGTTAGCCTCAGCCTGGACATTTTCTTTCATGACCCAGGCCAAAAGAGATATATAAATGGAACACATTCAAAACATCAAAGGTTTAAGTGATTGACACAGAAAGTGTCAAATCTTCAAACCTCGAAAAAAAAAAGAGAGAAAACTGTTTTTGTTGAGGGGGGGACCCTTTGTTCCCCACATAGACCCTACAAGTTATATATATGAACTTCGGGAATGCACAGCCTTGGGGAAAAGACAAACCCCCCAGATTCACAAAAGCTTGCACAGAGTGCAAGATTAGTGGAAGAGCTCACGCAGGCAATATGTCTGCCATGCGATCCAGGAACAGCATGCAGGGGCATGCACGAGAGCTCCTGCACTAATCTTACACGGACTAAGCCCTGGTATGCAAATTACCCCATTTGCAGGGGAAATCCATGCAAATGAGATGATTTTGCAATCCAGGAAGCTTGCAATAGTCCGTGTAAGACTAGTGCTATCTGCAGAAATGTACTCGGTTAGTAACAGAGTACATTTCTGAAAAATCCAAAACAGAGCTATGACAGCTCCAAATAAAGGCTGAATATCATTGAGGAAGCATGCCAATGGCCAAGTATAAGGCCACTGGCATTGAAAACAATAAAAAAAAATTTAAAAAAATCAACTTTTATTTATTTTTTTTTTGCCGATCTCAGCTGTTTAAGCATAGGGCAGTGGCGGTCAAACGGAATAGGGGGGAAATAAGCAAATAAACCTAAAATGAGCATTCTAACTAAAATCAGTATTCTGCCATGCAAATCAATGGCAGGCAGAAGACAACCTGGCCAGTCAGTAGTGGTTGCTAAAGGGGGAGGCTCAGTGTGAGACATGTAACTATGCATTAGCAGGCAATCCTATGCAAATAAGGGGAAGGATAGTGAATCCCAATTTTCTCATGCACGTGAGGCAGGTCCCAACAGTGTAAAAGTATGAATAGGTGGATGCAAGCCTAGGAGGTAGGCAACATCATGTGGGTGTGTGTCAGGCATACTGTAAGCAGATTGGAGCCCTGTGGCTTGCGTTTGCTCCTAGCTTAGCACAGCTAAGCTAGGGGGTGTGTCTAAACCTGCCTAGCACTTTTTACCAAGTATAAGTGGGTGTGCGTGCCGTGCACTGGGTTTTACAGGAAGAAAAAAGAAATTAAACCAGGAAATAGCAGCAGTGTGCACATTTGTGCACTCTGTGCAATGTGCACACATGTTTAAACAGGAAGGCAATGGGAAGGGAAAACAGCAGTAGGAAGGTAATCAAGGAGAACTAGCTTAGCTGGCAGGTGAAATGTATCAGAATCAGCTAGTTCCACAGACAGCAGACCAGCCCAGCCTAGAACACTATTATAAACTAAGAAAACACCTTCCCCTCTGGTTTTTCCCACACTCTACACCACCGATGTACACAAGCAGGGAAATTTTAACAAACAAACCTACAAAATGAGAAGGGCTGCAGCAGGCAACATAGAACAATATGTGCAAGAGGCTGAGGGTGGTGAGGATGTGAATGCTGCCAAACAACCCACAGTGAGGAGACGGAGAAGAGTGTACAGACCCAGGGGCTACATGAGATGGAGATAGTGGAGCGCTATAGGGTGGACCGAGACCTCCTACAGCAAATTGTTGAGCTGTGCTGGCCACACCTGACACACCAAACTGACCGAGGTGAACCCATCCCAGTGGATACCAAGGTATGTGTAGGCCTAGGTGTAATAGCCACAGGTACCTCCCAAAACACAACTGGGGATATCATGGGATCTCACAGGCATCAGCATCCAGAGTATTCCACCAGTTCCTGGATGCCATGTCAGCACATGCCAGTGAGTACATATATTTCCTCAACACCCGTGATGTGTTGACCAGCAATATGAGTCTCATCCACCAAATAGCAGAATACCCTGTGGTAGTGGGTGCTATAGACTGTACACACATATGCATCAAAGCACCACCTGGTGAGCAGGGTAGAGTCTACATCAACCGCAGGGGCATCCCCTCCATCAACTGCCAGGTCGTTTGTGATGCCCAGGGCATTATAATGAAAGTGTGTGCTGGCTGCCCTGGAAGCTATGGCGATTCCCACATATGGCATCTGAAACAGCTGTACCAGAGATTTGCCAATGGGGACATCCCTACGGTCACCTAGTGGGGGATGCTGGGTACACACTGGACCCGTGGCTGAAGACACCCATCAGAAATGCACACACACCTGAACATACACATTACCTAGCTGATTGCATGTGGAACAGCTGTGGTAACATTCCCATAGCTAATTTCATGGAAACACATTCCAATATCTAGGAACATCATGGTGGTGTTGGCCCTTTTCTTGCAGTGTGAGCAGGAACTAGATATGTTGTTTCACAAACAGCATCCCAGATGGATTGGGGATTTACCTCTAACAACATACACTGTAGAAAGAGGGCAACAAACAGGAGGGGGATGTGCCTGACCTAACTACAGACTGTAAGTGCTGCTATACTGCATTTGTAGTAATGTTGGTTTAACAGTGTTTGTGTGGATATGGCTGTCGTACATGTCACAATACCTGCCATGTCAGTTCCATGATTATGACGAATCCCCATCTGCAGGGTCATCTGCAGACTGGGCAGTGTTGTGCCTTTGGTTTCATGTGTTACCCACGGAGCATCTTTCTGTGGACTGCATAAGGTAGTGTGAGGATTACAGTCAGTAGATGGTGAAGGCCGTGACAGTTACTGACTTCATATGCCTCATAGGACATATGTTGCAACAAACCCCGTTACAACAGTAAATGTATGAGGTTAACACAGCAACATGTCAATATTGGCCCTGTGTATGTGCTTTCAGCCACACCTCTGTCAACCTTTGTACATATGTCATGCATGAAGTGGTGCATATGTGCTGTACACCATAATTAGTGTCATCATATCTGATAACAAGCCAGTGATGTATCAGACTGCTACACATGTTATGTACAGTAGGGGTTATATTTCATGACATAACCTGACATTCTGTGGATGTTTGTACAGTACTGAGGTCTGTGTACTTATGGTGAACGTCGGCAGTGTGTGTATTGTTAATATGTAGTTTAGCCTGTGTACAGACTGTGGTAAATGTCATTGTTCTAGTTCCCCTCCTATCTGATGTTACATGCTGCCCCACTGTATGGTACCATATTGGCGTACATGTTTGTAGGGCCATACACACACATGCCCCATGCCAAAGACAGCCATCAGACCAAAGTGTGTAGCAGCCAATATATGTAGGGTCATTCTGTTAGTGGCACATATGAGGATGGTGTAGAACAGATAGTCCATATACTGTAATATAATGCTAGCTTACCATATGTGTCTATGGCTGTGTTCACATTTTTTTGTGGTTATGCACTTTCACACAGGTGTATCTTACCCTGTGCTGTGACATGCCTGTTGAGCCTGCTATATATGCAGGTACATATGCATTCCCCCATAGGAGATGTAGGCCAGTGTTGAGCCAGTCTGCCTGTAGCCTACACAGTGCATTGTTACATGCCTAGCAGCTTAGTGTACTTACCCAGTGAGATGTCATGTGCAGATACTTGCCAGATGTACTGCTGCCAGGCCTCCCTTAAAAGTCATGTATTTCAGACAGAGCAGTGGGATGCTGTACAGATGTATGTCAATATCTAGTGGGTAGTATGTGGCCATGGCACCCCAGTACTAGCAGTCATTATGTGTCAGACCATATAGGAGTGTGTGAATGCATAACCTATGGTGACAAATGTATACCAGTCATTATGTGTTATACCCATCTACATGGCTGTCTTCATCCATATTGTCAGGCATGGTACACATGTGCACTAAGGGCTTATGTGTATACCTCTGGACTTTACAGGGTGTGTCAGACGGTCCACATATATTGGCCAAAGTCTCTGCTGCACTCCACAGGGGCATTACATGCTAGCAGCAGTACTTTACAATGATTTCCTTAGGATGTCTGTCAGTAGCCAATGGCACGCATGTTATAAGCAGATGTGACCTTCCACACACACCATGTCTGTGAAGACAATCCCAATGACAGTAGCAATAGTCTACTAATATACCTGCTATACATACCTGACATCCCCTTCCACTACGACTTTGGGACTATAGGGTCTGGGGTAGGGCTACACTCCATGTCCAGGACATATGGTGGAAATATATGTACATATACTTATCCAGACAGCCATACATATATGATTAAACATGTGCACTGCTTCCAATTATCACTGTCATGGCAACCACCCACTATAAATCCCTACAGCATGTGGGCGTGGTCCCTTTACATTTCCTGTGTGATGGACTTCCTTCCCGTGTGTGGGCATCAGTGTTACAGACAGCAGGTAGCAATACCTCTTACAGGAGAAGCTGCACACTCAGGGAAGCCACATATTTGTAGGGGGATCAGGAACTACAGACAGACTGTGAGTAGAGTTGTGTTATTTTTGTATAGTACTGGTGTTATAAGATGTGTGTGTGCACATACTAGTTTACCTTGGAATGCAGTCTGTCTGCATAGCTCATTACTGTGGGCCTATCCTCTTGCTGAACAGAGGTATGCCTATCATGTGTTGACCGTCCACCACACAGGTCCTGTGTCAGATATTACACTGACAGTGTGCGTGTTGAATGCTATCCGTACATGGCTACATCCATTTCTGTTTCTAACCTCAATTCCCTGACTAAAGTTATATTGCAGACTATCCTGTAACACCAGTAACTTGCTTAGTGTATGGTAACAGTTGTCCACATATGTGCCTGTGTTCCAGTCTCTGTCCTCCACCTACATACCAAGCTTTGCACATATGCCATGCTGTCGGGGGTTGTTCTGTAGTGGGCTGTGAATATATCACACTGCCATTGCTGCCATCAGTCCACTGCTGTTGTATCCCCCACACATACAGTGGGGCTGGGGCCACATATGTGTGGGCATCACTTACACAATACATGTGTGCCTTTATGCACTCCAGAGGCCAGTGTGTGTAACAGTGGTATATGGCCCTGTATTATTGAGTCTAGGGGGGAGCACCATAAATGACCTAGGCTGTTACAAAATGTGGGGGTATCAGGGGTGAGCTGCCATAAGGTATCTGGATGTACAGTACTGTATACTTCACCTATATTTACATTACTTACATGAATTGGGGTAATGCAAGCCTACTGCCTCCTGCCATACAGACTGTTCTGTTTGTCGGTGTGCTCGTGATGGTGTCAGTTATGCCTTGTTATGTAACAGTTACAACCCATTTGATCACATAACTTTACCACCTACTATGTTTGTACAGAGTGTCGATAGAGGTTGTTGAACTATACACCTGCAGTACATACTGTTGATTGTTTGGTATACTGTGGCCCAGTCTGTCTTCACTGTTGTACAATTTGAAGGGCTTGGCCTGGACAGCAACAGTTGTGAACCTTTCCAGACTACTGTATTAGTGTAACTGTTTCACAGTTGCAGTACTCTGTTTATATGGTTGTCAGTGTCAGAACAGCTATACGACATGGCATATAGAACTGTAATAGTACACAATTAAAGGGTTGTTTCCATTTCTGAAAATGTGTGTGGTGTCTTTCCTATGACCTCTCTATGGGTATACGTTGCAGGCAATGATTGACATTTGTATGGGTGGCCCATACATTGTCTAGATATTCAGGTGTTAACTGTAGGCATAGTGGCTGTTCCATATTGTGTGCACTTTCTACATATGTATCTTACTGTACATATATCTGCATGTGTATGTGTAGTCACATGTATATATATATATATATATATATATATATATATATATATATATATATATATGTATATCTGTATCTGCATATCTGTGTTTGTGTATCTGTATCCTGGGGATGTTGATGGCTTCCACATATTACATTTCCGATGGGAGGCAGACTGTACTTGGTAGTGTATTGCAGAGCGGACATGTTTGGCTATGGGGGGGATGCCTATTCATACGAGATGTATAGTGTGTGGGGCCTTTCAACCCCATTAACGGTGCAAGTGGACATATGTGTATTTGTTAATCTGCCATTGCTATCTACAGATGTATGGCCATATATACCTATATATATATATCTGCTAACACATATATCTGCGTACACATATGTAACATGTTGTGTATATGTAGACATATAGGTGTAGACACATATATGTGTCGATTTAGGAATATGCATGTATATATGTGCATATATATATATATATATATATATATATAGTTTTAGAAATATGTATATATATATATATATATATATATATATATATATATATATATCTACATATATAGATATGCTGTATCTGTTTAGATATTAATATATTTATACACACATACATCTAGATGTTGGTTTACATTCTCTGTACTGTTGCATGACTGGACTGAATGATATGCCTCTGAAAACAACAAATTTCTTTGTATCTCTCATGGCTTAGTGGTAAATCACTTTGTCTATGTTGTGCAGGGTCCTTGGTTTGAGCCTTGCAAGAGCTGTTTATTTTGTTGCTGGGCAGAACACGGCCTGTTGGATACAGAGTGATCAAGGCACTTTAAAGCAGTTGTACGCAGGTTTGCGCAGGTTTGCGTGGAGGTAATCAGTGCTTACACAGGTTAAACAATTTGGAAGCTAACTGAGTGTAAGACACTGTAACCAGAGGTTAGCAGCGCTTAGCTTCATGCAAACCCACTTACAACTGCTTTAAAGTGCCTTAATCACTCTGTATTCAACAGGCCATGTTCTGCCCAGCAACAAAAGAAACAGCTCCTGCAAAGCTCGAACCCAGGACCCTGCAGACCATAGACAAAGTGAATTATCACTATGCCATGGCAGATATACATAAATCTGATGGTTTCAGAAACATATCATCCAGCACAATCATTCAACAGTACAGAAAATGTACTTTAACATCTAGATGTGCGTGTGTGTGTGCGTGTGCGTGTGTGTGTGTGTGTGTGTGCGTGTGTGTGTGTGTGTGTGTGTGTGTATGTGTGTGTGTATGTATATATATATATATATATATATATATATATACATATACATATACACATACATATCAACATATTTATCTATCTATATACAATTGATGTTATGTGATGATTTGTGAGTCATATATATATATATATATATATATATATATATATATATATATATATATATATATATATATATATACATACATACATACATATAGCTGTCTATCTCTCTACATTTACAGATATATACCTATCCATATGTCTATGTATGTTCGGCTGATAATTTTGGCCTGCACCTCTTTCTTTTGGCAATTGACATGGATGATCGCAGCATTGAATTCGGTAACTAGTGCAGACACTTTTGTGTTTCAGACTTCATCTCCTTCAAAATATGTGTTCTAATACATATAACTGTGCAACTAGCAACATTTTAAGTGTATTAGAGGAGTTTTTGACATATATCCCAATCTGTACCCACATTTTGGAACACTTTCTCCAGACTTCTTGCATTAACAGGTTGTGTGGTATGATGTTACTACATTTCCTGTACTGTTGACTAATTGTGCTGGATGATATGTTTGTGAAAACATCAGGGTTATGTATATCTGCCATGGATTAGTGGTAAATCACTTTGTGTATGGTTTGCATGGTCCTACGTCTGAGCCTTGCAGATACAGTTTATTTTTTTTGCTGGGCAGAACAATGGCCATTGGATATAGAGTGATTAAGGCACTTTAAAGCAGTTGTAAGAGGGTTTGCATGGGTTTGTGCAGAGCTAAGCATTGCTAACCTCCGGTTACAGTGTCTTACACTCAGTTAGCTTCTAAAATGCTTAACCTGTGTAGGCATTACTTTCCCCTGCGCAAACAGGCATAAACCCGCTTACTGCTGCTTAAAAGTGCTTACTCCCACTTATCCTCTTGCTAATTTCTTTAAAAGAAAAGAAAAAAGGGTTGATAGGAAAGTTGTAAAAAAGTGGCAAAAAGAGGGAAAGACAGTAGGGAAAATAGCTATGGATGTGCAGGAAGGGTGTAGGGAAGGTTCATAGCTGCCCATTTCTTCTACAGCAACAGCTGTGCATATACACTGAATTTGGAGGTAGATTTGGACACTCAAACCCCTGGGAGAGGTGTGAGGACAACATCAATTCATTTTGATGCCAATTAGACCAGATTACATGTTTCCAGTGGACATGTGTGTGAAATGGACAGCTATGTATAGGACGAGATTTTTTTGTGGGAACAGATTGCCCTTTTTTTTCGGGTGAGAGTGGTATGTTGGAGAGGGGTAGCAGGAATATTTGGGGAGGTAGGTTGGGTAGGTTAACAGACAAGACATACAAGACACATACAGGGGCAGTATATGGCACATTTGGGGGGTAAACACCTTGATGGGGAGTGGTGTTGAGATATCAGAAGCCCACAAGTCCCCTAGTGATAACAGTGGGACTGAGGTCCCCACCCATGGGCAGTCACCACTGCATCTTCACAGCCCCGAAGGTGGCTGTGCTGGGGGCTGAGCCGCAGAGCCAGGCTGACTCTCTAATAGTGACATGCAGCCCCCAAGCTGGCATAGATCACCAAACTGCTCGTTGATCGCTCTACGCACCATGACCCTGACCTGGCAGTAGATGACAGGTGCCTGTCCATGCCCACTCCCAGGAGGAGCCCCATCCCCTGAGGCAGTTCCACCCGAAGGTGGTGCAGGACCAATGGACAGGGAGGTGTGGGGTTGGGCCCCAGACATGCTGGTGCCTGGTGCCTCGGTCAGCTGAGGTGGGACAGGTGGGTCCGTTGGGACCGGCCTTCCTAAGCATGCCATAGTGTTTAGATTTCAACATCATATATGGGTTAGTAATAGTCAACACATTCCAGGGTTAGGTAATACAGCATGCATAGATATTCCCATTAACCCAGACACCAGATACGGAACAGTTACATAGCAAACAGAACACATGCATATATGGGACCACAGTGGTAATAAGAACAGCATGCAGGTACGTTGATGGTACCATGCCAACAATGTTGGAATAATTCAATATGGCACATGCATGGGAACAATTACAATATTTATCAAACTATTGGCCATTATCAGAGTCAGTACATACCAGCTGGGGTGGGTATGTTGATTATTGTTGGAGATAAGGTGGGGGGAGAGAAAGATGCCAATTAACAAGTAGTATATTCCTGTACTCAGCCTTACTTTCCTAGTCAGTGCTGTTATCTGTACCTTACAAGTCTTACGGCACTATCCTATAGACCTATACATGACACTGATCTGACTGTCAACATCATTACACATGAACCGGTTTTACCTGCAGTATACACCTCTTACCTAGTATACATGTAGAGGGAATGTTTGTTAACACTAACTAACTGTTTGTGCACATACGGTCGGATTCCAGGTGGATGTTTTGCACTATGCTATCTCACTCATTCTGCACAGAATCTGGCTGTGCCACCCAAGGTTCCAGATTACACATTAGTATTATGCACATATATCTCACGCTGTTACTGTACACACTCTGACCACAGCTTAACAGGTTGGGGTGTAAATGGGACATATGTGGCTTCTTAGTCACATAAGGTATTGAGGAGTTGCTAGTGTGCCAAGTTTGTTGTCATAGATGTGTGTACATCAGTTGTATTTCCTGTTAGCTGCCTATACGTCTGGGATTATCCCACTGATTTCCCAGGGGGACAGGCTGATAGACATTAGATATGGGCCACTTTAATAGACAGTCTGGACATATCTCTGCATTTGTGGTGTATAATTCTGTATGCAGACTACTACCACTGGCAGGATTCAAATTGTGGCTGTGTGTATTAATAAAACAACAGTTCAAATCTCAGTTGCATGTGCTATTCAGGTTTGGTTGTCTGCATTTCCCCTGTTTACTGTCTATGTGTCTTTCAGTTGTACTAAATGGCCTCTGGGGATTACACCTGTCATATACAGACATTCCTACACATTCACGTTATGGTGCATGGTGTGGGTAACAGTGTTTAATACTACAGGACTATTACATGATTGCAAATCTGCATTACCATATGATACCAGAATATAGATATACAGTCCAGCAGCTGGACCTGTTTTGTCAGGGTATTACACTGGAGACTCTTCCTGCCATATTCTGTAGTGTATGCAGTACTTGCCTTGAACAATATAGGTTTTATACTAGCAATTACTTTACTACTACTTTTATTTTTATTTCTTATGACTGTAAAAGCATGAGTATTACTGACCTGCCTCGCTTCGCAACCACGCCGGGTGGCTGATGTGGGCCTCCTGGTTCGCGACCCGCTCCATTGCAGCTGTGGGGGACATAAGAGGAATATTTAGCCATATCTATCTATGATATACCTGAGCTGGCAATTACTAAACAGGTAGTGGACTGATACTTACACATGGCTGGGACATCCCATGATGCTCTAGCCTCTTGGAGCCACTCCTCCAAGAGGTCCCCCTTCCACCGCTTCAAGTCGACACAGTGGTGCCTGACCTGCTCACCAGTTTGGGCTATGCCAGTGGCACTGATGAGGTCGCAGGTGAGATGGTCCCAGACCTTTGCCTTATATTAGGAGCCCTGGTACTGGCCCTGCAGCAGTCTCCCTGCATGGTCTTTAACTAGCAGTACAGACATGACCTTGGACTCCTGGATGCACCAGTGCTGCAACTGGAAGCACACTTCTTCTCCCCTTACTGCCATAGTGCCTGCAAGGGAAGCTACAACCAGTTATAAGCTGTATACCCACCGCTTGGCTCTAAGTAGGGCTGATTTCCCGCACTTTTCCATGATTGGCCAGTTTTGAAAAGGCTAAGCTATGGGCAAACCTGCTTAACTAAGGTTGGCATTATTTAAAAGGGTATGCCAGTGGGCACAGACAGTTAGCTGGTGTAAACATTGCTCACACCTCCTAAGCTGGCCTGTCTACTGCTTGGTGTTGCCTACAGTGGACATTCATTATAATGCCTTTTTGGCATTGTGTTATTATTCATTACACCTTATATGTATGCCTTGTATCCCTGATTGATGTGTACATACACTCTGTGGGGTCCTTGTGTTTTAATGGGGACTTCAACACTCTATTACAAGTACACATCACTTCTGGGCTTACTGCTGTACTCCAGTCCATGTATTTATGTTATGTAGTCAGTTATGGTACATATGACCGTATACTAATACCTTTCACAGATTCAGTTTGGCTATACTATGGTAAGGACATCTTTACTACTATCTCATTCTTCTGTACTTCTGTGATGGCTTTGTGGACAGCTACTGGGACTATGGTGTATAGGGTCTTGGGTTTGAGACCTGTATGTCTGTTTATTTTGTTGCTGGGCAGACAAAGGCCCGTTGGATACTGAGTGATTAAGGCACTTTAAAGCAGTTGTAAGCGGGTTTGCACAGTGGTAAGCACTGCTAACTTCCTGTTACAGTTTCTTACACTCACTTAGCTTCTACTTTGCTTAATCTGTGTAGGCAGTGCTTACCCCGTGCAAATGCACTTACACACATGTGCTTACATATGCTTACTACTGCTTATTGTGCTTAAACCTGCTTACTATTGCCTTATTCATTATGACACTGACTCTTCACATGTGCATTTCCTGCAGTACTCTAGTTCATAAATATATGTTATTTAGTGGGTTTTGCAATAAAAATATTGGTTATACCACGCTTTGCCTTGTAAAATAGACTGTGCTGCACAACTCGAACTGGGAATGCCTGCTTGTTAGGCGAATGCTCTGCCCACTACACTATTGCTGTGCTGTTTCATTTGCATATATTTTCCTTGTTATCCTCTTCAGCCTTTCAAGCTGCTTTAACCATAGCTAAGCAATGGGCACACCCGCGCACCTACGGTTACTGTGCTCAAATTTAAAAAAAAAAATAAAGGTTTTTCTTCGATTTATTTATATGTCCAGTTGCTGTTGTACACATGGGGGACTGTTGGTGGGGATATGCAGACACCTATGAGCGGCCTCGCTCATGTATTTGCACATGTCCTTCAAGAATGCAACTGCAGTCATAACATGTGGGTTGTCCTGCCTCAGGCAGCCCTCGGTCGGCCGGATTCCAAAGTCTGGGTCCGACGTCGGCTGATGTCGCTTTTCTCTCCGACGTCAGAGCGGATGGAGTACATAAGCATCAGCCGACGCCATTTTCTTCAGTCTTTCTTGCCGCGGTGCCCGAAGCAGAAGCAGTTCGCAAGTGCCGGTCGGTCAGCTCCTGTATTCTACGATACCGAAGTCATCGAAAAAGCTAAGTACCCCGTTGGGGACCTTTTCTTGCCTCAGCCAATGTCAGAAATTACTGAAAAAGTTAACAATTGTCTTTTTTGTGGTAAACAAATACCTCATAAGGATTTCCACTCTTACTGCCTCCCTTGCCTGGGCCCAGACCACGACGTCTCGGCCTGCGTAGCCTGTGCTCGCTTCAACAAGCGCACTCTCAGGCGCCGGGCGGAGTCCACTGAAGATTTTTTTCGGTGATAAATTTGCCTACACCATGCCGTCGGATCTTCCGACTTCGCAAACACCCAAAAAGCGAAAAGACCGGGACCGACATCCTCGGCCCGCATCTACCACCGACTCCACGCCAAAACCTAGCGCGAGTGCTCCGGTTCCCTCTGAGACGGTCTCTCCACCGCTCCGAACCGAAGACACCGCATTACCGACGACTCCGATTCCAGACATTACTCCGAAGCCAGTTATAGACTTTCCTCCGGATACCGAAACCGAGGAAATGCCCGAGACCATTGCTGTAGACAAGGTCACTCCTGCACGTGGAGCTGCCAGGCCTCCTATGGCCATGTCTATTAAGGCCTACACTAGGGCTAAGGCAGCCAGCAAAACAAAGCATATTACTTCTAAATCCTTACCTCAGCCGACTCCGGAGACACAAATTATGTCCATGGCGGCTGATTTAATTTCCATGATTAGAGGTTCACAGGCCCATCCTGAGAGAGCATCCCAGCCTCCTCCTGATAAAAGGCCCCCGGTTGAACCCTCTGACCCCACTCCTTCAGATGAAGACTCTGAGGGCTCTGTCCACTCTGATAGCCAGGAAGAGCTCTTCCAGACTTATGAGGACTCGGACGCAGAAGATTCCATCCCTTCAGCCTCCCCTCCTGAGGATATTTCTTTTGGGGAAGTTCTGCACACCATGAGGGAACTTTTCAAGTGGCAGGGTCAGGAATATTCTGATTCTAGGAAACGCCTTAGGACTTTCCTTAAGAAGCCTCAGCACAGGCCCTTAGCTATTACTCCTGTACTTGATGTTCTGGATGATTTGTATTCTGACTCTAGTGCTACCCCTGATTCCCTTCCTCCTGCTCCAGCCAAGCCAGACAGGTATTGCAGGGTCCCAGAAACTCATTCCCATTTATTCAGGGCCCATTCTGCTGATTTGGAAACTATTTCACAGGGGCCTAAAGGAGTTTCAGCCTCCACCTCAAAAAATCCCTTACCCTCCAAAAGGGAAGCAAGGTCATTAGAGAGATGGGGCAAAAAGGTTTACACATCCACTACCTTATCTATGAGAGCTTTAAATTGCCTTTTTCATATGTTACAATATCAGGATTATCTCTTAGAAGATTTACAAAAAACATTAGCTTCTCCTGATCCTTTAGACAGGAAGACTTTGCAGGAAGCTGTACATAACACTCAGCAAGTAAGCAATCACTTCCTGCAGTGTGGATATGATGCACTGGAAGCTTCATGTAGGGCAGCTATGACAGGGGCAGTGATTCGTAGACATGCTTGGTTAAAAGATCAACCTCTACCAGATCATGTAAAAGCAAAATTTCTGGATGCACCCTTGGAAAAGAACAAGCTTTTTGGTGCAAATGCTAAGGATGTGTTAAAGACCATCGAAGGAAAAGCAAAATCAGTTCAGACTGTGAAAGATTTCCTCCAGGTTCAACCCCCCAGATTCAGTAGGAATTGGCCTTCGAAAAACTGGTCCTTTCCTAATCCAGAAAAGTTTCAAAGGGGTAAGAACAGACGTGGCCGAGGAAGAGGCCAATACAGAGGCCCTTACAGGGGACGACACTGGCAGCCAGGAAACCAAAGAAGTGACGCAGGGGTTTCACCTGCCCAACAACCACAAACTCAATGACTTCCCTCTACTACCGCCTACCAGGGAACAACTAGAAGCTCCCTTGGGTGGGAAATTATCTCTGTTTGCAGAAAACTGGCACAGACTGACAAAGGACAAATGGATTTTGGACATTATAGACCGAGGGTACAGGTTTCATTTTCACACCTTACCAAGAAAACAAGGCATGCCAAACCTACCACAAAATCAAAGGGCAGAGGCTATCAAACAAATCACTCTGCTGACTCGAATGAAAGCAATAGAAAGAGTTCCACAACAAGAACAAGAACAGGGGTTTTATTCAAGACTGTTTCTTGTTCCAAGAAAAGAATCTCAATGGAGACCAATACTGGACTTGTCCGCATTAAACACCTTTCTCATAGTACCAAAGTTCAAAATGCTGACTCTACAGCAACTCCTTCCCATGCTGGGCAAGGAGTCGTGGCTGATTACTCTGGACCTCAAGGAGGCATACCTGCATGTCCCTATCAGACACAGCTGCAGAAGATACCTCAGATTTCTTGCAGGGCCAGAGCATTATCAATTCTCAGCATTGCCATTTGGCTTATCTACTGTGCCCAGAGTATTTACAAAATGCCTGGCTTCAGTAATTGCTCATTGCAGGCTCCAGGGTATACAAATTTACCCGTACCTGGACGACTGCCTCATACAAGCGGACAACAAATTGATGTTGACAAGAAACCTGGATTATGTCATACGATTACTTCAAGCTCTGGGATACACAGTCAACTTCCAAAAGTCAAGACTGCAGCCATCCCAGCAAATAATCTTCTTAGGAGCCAAACTAGACACAGCCTCTCAGATGGCTTACCTGACAGAAGACAAGAAAGAGAAGTTAACTCATTACTTCAAAGGTTTAGCAAAACTCACCCAGATGACTGCAAGGAGATTCCTACAGGCCCTGGGTTACATGGCATCCTGCATTCTACTGGTTCCATTAGCAAAACTACACATGAGAAAGCTTCAATGGTACCTAAAAAGCATTTGGTCTCAACACAGCAACAACTTGGAGACAATCATACCACTCATTCCATGCCTACAAAAGGAATTCCTATGGTGGGCCTCGGTGAGCCAGGAAAACACAGGTATGTCATTCAAGAAACCACAGATAACACAGACCATGACTACAGATGCCTCAGACCTTGGATGGGGGCGCACATGGAAGGCAGGTGTATACAAGGACAATGGTCTCCAAAGGAAACACATCTGCATATAAACCAAAAGGAAATGCTGGCAGTAATGCATGCCATCGAGGCTTTTCAACACCAACTCCAGCAAGGCCATTTAATGATACGGACAGACAACACCACTGTGATGTGGTACATAAACAAGCAGGGAGGCACCCACTCTTACCCCCTTTGCAGACTGACAATGCAGCTTTGGGAGAAATCACTGAGCCTAAACATCCAGTTACAATCCCAGTTTGTTCCAGGAAAAGACAATGTGTTGGCGGACAGCCTAAGCAGGAATTTCACAGATCCACACGAGTGGAGGTTACATCCGAAGGCCTTCAGACAACTCACTTCGACATGGGGCAAGCCAGAAGTGGACCTATTTGCCTCTCACCTCAACCATCTTCTACCAAAATTTTGCACAAGGACATACCATCCAAAAGCTTGGAAAATAGATGCCCTCTCATTCAGCTGGAACTCCCTAGCAATCTATGCATTCCCACCTCTGCCACTGATGACCTCAGTATTACTAAAGATCAAAGCAGAGAAGCCCAAGGGAATCATAATAGCTCCGGATTGGCCAAGACAACACTGGTACCCACTACTATGGAGCATATGTCACACCAGGAGGTGGGCCCTCCCTCAGTGGCCTCTACTTTTGACTCAACACAATTTCGAAACACTGCATCCAAACCTTCAGACACTGCAGCTAACAGCTTGGGAGATCCCATAAATAACTTCAGCTTATCTCTCTCTAAGGAAGTTCAGCGGATACTAACAGAGGCTCGAAGATCATCCACCAGAAAGGTTTACTTAGCAAAGTGGAAAAGGTACAGCAATTGGAATACCAGCAAGGGACATGATGCTTCACTGCTGAACATCCCACTTATCTTGGAATATTTGGCAGATATGTTAAAGAACGGCCTCTCATATTCTTCCATAAAGATACATGCATCTGCTATTTCAGCTAGATACAACACTGATCCTCCTGTTTTCTCACCCCTTACTAAGACAATTCCTCAGGGGAATCAAGAACATTAAGCCACCAAGAAAGGCCCCAGTGCCAGCCTGGGACCTCAATTTTGTCTTAGAAAAACTGACTCTACCTCCTTTTGAACCAGCAGCTTCAGTTGACTTGCAATTTCTCTCATGGAAGACAGCTTTCCTGTTGGCAATTACCTCAGCAAGAAGGGTTTCGGAACTACAGGCCCTAATGGCAATACCACCCTTTATTATTTTCCACAGAGACAGGGTTTCATTAAGGACCAACCCTACCTTTATGCCAAAGGTGGTATCTAGGGTTTCTCTAAATCAAGCCATTCATCTGCCTGCTTTCTTCCCCAATCCTGATAATAAGGGGGAAAGACTTTTGCATACCTTGGACATTCACAGACAACTTCGATACTACCTGGACAGAACCAAGGCCAGTAGGAAGTCTGAACAACTTTTTGTAGCTTACGCCCCTGCAGTCCAGGGAAAAGCAATTTCAAAACAGACTATTTCTAAATGGATTGGACATTGCATCAGATTCTGTTATTCCTTTCATGGAAAGACTGTTCCAGCCAATGTCAGACCACATTCCACCAGAGCTACAGCCACCTCTACAGCTTTTTTAAGAGGGGTGCCTACCAAGGACATACTAGAAGCTGCTACATGGAGCTCCGTGCATACATTCTCCAAACACTACAATCTCCCTCTATATTCCAGATCCAGAGCAGGCTTTGCTTCGGCAGTCCTGCAGGGTTTGATTGCCACACCATCTCTTTCCTAGTGAATACCTCCTCCCCCAGCTAAGCTATGGTATTCTACCCACATGTTATGACTGCAGTTGCATTCTTGAAGGACATAGTACAGTTTTGTACCTACCATAAATGTAGATGTCCGATAGACATGCAACTGCAGTCGGATTTTCCCTCCTCCATACCCCTCTATGCCTAGGGTCCACTCCTATCCCTGTTACTCTTAGCTGGGGATATCTGTTATGGTGTATTTGTTTTATTGCTCATTTATTTGTTTGGAATCCTGTTTTTGTCTTCCAATTTGATTACAGCCTTCCTTGGAGGGCACCTGGCATCTGGGGCAAGAAACACTGAAGAAAATGGCGTCGGCTGATGCTTATGTACTCCAGCCGCTCTGACGTCGGAGAGAAAAGCGACATCAGCCGACGTCGGACCCAGACTTTGGAATCCGGCCAACCGAGGGCTGCCTGAGGCAGGACAACCCACATGTTATGACTGCAGTCGCATGTCTATCGGACATCTACATTTATGGTAGGTACAAAACTGTACTTTTCTGCTGTTCAACATTGTAGGGGCATGTTTATTCTGAGAGCTCTGCTCTCAGACACACCCCCTACACTCATACACGCTCCATGTAAACCTAGGAGGTCAGCAGCACGCCTCCATTAATATGCATGGCATGCTGCTGTCCTCCTCCTAAGCGGCCATTTCCATGCAGGACTAGACTAGTCCTGCACAGAAGATTAGTAAATCCAGGGGAAACTCCTGACCCCCCACCCCCCGAAACATGAAAACCTAGCAAACACTCTGGTTCAATGTTCCCAAATTTCAATGTTTAGATGTTTGACATTAAGAGATTTCAATCTTTTGAATGACTCCTCTCTCTCTCTCTCTCTCTCTCTCTATATATATATATATATATATATATATATACATATATATATATCTATCTATCTATATATATATATATATATATATATATATATATATATAAACATCACACTTGTCGCCTCACAGTAAGATGTTGTCCTGTTTGATTCTCAGCTAAAGCGTCTTCTGTGTGGAGACATGCATGAATGGGCGTACCTTCGTTGAAGGTTGTGCGTCAGACCTGGCAAGTCGGTACATAAAAATCTACTGCCTATCATTAGTGGACTGGAGTTCCGCTGTGGCGACCCCTAACCGGGAAAAGCCGAAAGATACAACAACACACATTGTGTGTATATATATATATATATATATATATATATATATATATATATATATATATATATATATACATATACATACATACATACATACATGCAGTGGATATAAAAAGTTTACACACCCCTGTTAAAATGCCAGGTTTTTATGATATAAAAAAATGAGACCACAACAAATCAAAACTTTTCCCATCTTTAATGTGACCTATAACCTGTGCAATTCAGTTGAAAAACAAACAAATCTGTTAGGGGAAAACATATAAAAAATAAAAAACGTACAATATGCTGGGTGCATAAATGTACACACCCTTAAACTAATAAAAAAAAATCTACTATTGCTAGAATCTCCTTGTGTGTCCTGACTGAGTGTGCTTCTCAAACAATCTGGAAATTGGAATCCACACACTCTCCAACCATGACCAGTGTAGTTGGTCAAGAGGAGAAGGCCAACACTTGCACCACACCACATGGAACACATAGCCCTCCAGAACACACACTAGCAGTACCTTCACATAAAAACAAAAACCTCACACCCACCTTCGTGGAGGCTCTTAGTAAAAATCTACACAAACAGCAGAGGCCTCCAAGGCAGAAATGCACTCCGCCACAACACAACATAAATCACAAGACACATAACTCTCCTAAACAGAGCCACTCAACTAAAGCCCCTAAGGCAAAACAGCATGCCCAACACACTAGTCATAGGTGACTCGATAGTGAGGCACAGTGATATTCCACTCACTAGGTTGAATAAGGACACAGTAACAGTCAGCTGCCTGTCAGGTGCCAGGATCCACCACATAATGCACACACTCAGTTTCCTCAACAACAGGTACAACTATTACTCTGTCATTGTACATGTGGGTGTGAATGACCTGAGACGTACCTCTCTGGACTACATGAAAAGAGACATGGAGGAGCTTTCAGATTATGTAGCCCAGGTGGGGATGACCCTAGCCCTGAGCAGCATCCTACCATCACCCAGAATAATACCACAGTACAAGCAGAAAATGATTGAGTTCAACAACTGGCAAAGTTTCTGGTGTTATTCCAAGGGGATCCAGTATCTGTCTGCCTGGGATGACATGACTGACAGACCTTGATGCTTTGCCAGTGATGGCCTGCATCTGTCACCCCTGGGCTTCCGGATACTGACCAAGGCTCTTGCCACCCCTACAGGGCCGTTTTTAGGGGGTCTATATTAAATGTTCGAAGTCTGAAAACATTGAATCTCATATGATCGACATCATATGAGCGAAGTTTTTAAACATCGAACATTTCAACGGAGATCGCCATAGGGAATTCTTCCCTTCACTTCAATGTAGTGCAATCTTGGAGTTGGTATATTTAAGTAGCGTGGGGTGTGGAGGGTGCAGGGGGGCTTGTCCTCCTGCATAGAGCGTTCAGGTAGTTTTTTTTGTTTTTACTTCGTTTACATTTTAAGTTCGATGTTTGAAAACTTCGCTCATATGGAGTCGACCATATGAGACTCGAAGTTTTCAGACTTCAAAGTTATAATATAGACCCTTTTTAGGCTGTGTTCCAAAGTCCAAATTATCACCATAACAACTACAAACAAATGCAATGTGAGGGTCATGCTGCTCAATGCTAGAAGTCTAAATCTCAAAATGCACTCACTCGAAGCACTCCTTACAATGGGGAACATTGACATTTATGCTGTAACAGAGACCTGGTTCAAAGCAGCAGAAAGCACCTCTGCACTACCAGGCTATAACTCATTCCACATCTTTTGTCCCCAGAACTTGGACCGAAGCTCCAAAGGTGGTGGTGTTTCCGGTTTACTATTGAAAATGCGAACGGCACTTGGGCGACAGTTGGATAGTCGAACGTATAAGGTTGTAAACAAGGATGTCGAAGACAAAATAATCAATCTAGGAACGGTTTTAACATGGGTCGAGGTAGGTGTTCAGTATTATTCCCTACTACAAACATCTTCCCTACCTCGACCCATGTTAAAACCGTTCCTAGATTGATTATTATGTCTTCAACATCCGTGTTTATGACCTTATACGTTCGACTATCCAACTGTCGCCTAAGTGCCGTTTGCATTTTCAATAGTAAACCGGTGTTTCCATATTGATAAAGGATGCACATACCTCCAGACTGGTAGCCCAACATAATGCATCAGAGATACTTCAAGTGCAGCTAACATTTGGTAAGACAGTGATTCAGATCGTAGCCTACTATAGGTCCCCAACCATGTCCCAAGACTCACATGTTCCTAAGCACCCTGGAGAATATTAGGGTCCAACCTAACACTCTCATACTGGGCGACTTCTACTACCCCTCCATTAACTGGAAAAACTACTCATGCCCAACTTTTCCTGGAATTCATTAATTCCAATGCCCTGGACCAGCCCGTTCTTACCCGCATTAGAGGTAGCAACATCCTTAACCTGGTCATTACTAATATGGGCGACCATTGCTCTACACCAGTAGTCAACTCTAGCTTATTTTTTGTGTTGTGCCTAATTTAATTCACAGTAAAACCAAAGCCAGCACAGATTTACTCTGCTTTCAGCCCCATATGAAGCAAATGAAGCATCTATAGTGCTCGTAGCATCAAGGAGCTGTATAATACCGTAAATACCATAGTTGAAGTGAAAGCTCAAATGTTTGCCTGCACAGTGGTTAGTTCTGTGTGCCTGCAAGGATTTAATTTTTACTCTATTTCTCTTTTTAGGCAGCCCCCCCCCCAAAAAAAAATACCCTAACTAAAAGGGATCTCCTACCTGAAGAACGCTACCCTGCAGAAAATGTGCCTATCTGAAGTCAAACCGCAACAAACTGATAAGACTAATACTTAAACCTGTAATCCTACCTAAACCTGTAATCCTTTGCAATTGTACACTGCTGAACTGGGTCTAAAAGCACCTATAGTCTGTCCCCATAGTAATTTGGCTCCCTCCTACTCTAATTAAATCAGTTACCCCTTGTACTCTACAACACTATTTTCTAAGCTTACAAAATCCTGAATATTACACTAACATATTGGTTTCCCACCTTAAAACCCTGAAAATCATACACTACAACCTATAATCTAAACCTAGCAAATACTCTAAAGAGCTTAAAATACAGTTTATAGCACAGGTATTAAACTCAATCTTTAAATACTTACCTATGGCTCCAGGAAGCCTTAGGAAACACTTCTAGTCAGTTTAGATTCCAACCAGTTGCCACCTCCCTTATCCATACCCTGATTAAAAAACTGAAACCAACTACTCTCTCTCCGCTGACCAACTCCCTACCAAGTATCTACAAAAAGCAGCCAATACCATTGCTTACCCCATCTCAATACTAATCAATCGAACAATAGCAGAAGCCAGAATCCCCTCTATTTGGGAACTATCCTATGTAATCCCACTTCACAAAGGTGGTAACTCTACTGAGTTATCCAATTATAGGCCAATAGCAATACTATCCCCACTTGCAAAAATTATGGAAAAATGTATCCATAGACAATTGATGCATCACCTAACTCAGAATAACCTCACAGCAGACTCCCAGCATGGCTTCTGACCGCACAACAGTATTACTTCAACCCTTCTAGCCTTCTCCAATACCATAAACCACAACCGCAATAACAATAACATATCCTCAGCCCTCTTTTTGGATCTATCAAAGGCATTTGATATGGTGGATCACCAATTACTAATCCATACCCTGAAAACTTTCTGCCTAGATAATACAGTCATCCAATGGTTCCAATCCTAGCTGAAAGACAGACAACAGGCTGTCCTCTGGCAAAAAAAACTTTCTAAACTTCTACCCAACACACTAGGTGTACCCCAGGGATCTATACTAGGGACCCTTCTTTTCTCCATCTTCATTAATGACCTCTATTCTGCTATCCCTACAGTCAGCTGTGTCCAATACTCTGATGACTCCACCCTGATTTGCTTAGCCACTTCTCCAAATGAACTGTAGTCAGCCACACAAACCACCTTTAACACTATTGAAAACTGGCTTTTTGGTTGTTGTCTGATCCTGAATCCCAAAAAAAAAACAAACTACTGCTATTCTCACCAACACACAGGTCTACTGCATTCACTTTTACCATTAAATATAATAATGGCACAATAATCTCCCCAGAATCCTCTACAAAACTGATAGGTGTTTTAATCGATAATTATCTCAAATTCAACCTACATGTTAATCAATCTATAAAGACCATCAATAAAAAACTAGGCTCACTTTACAGGATAAACTTCTTCTTAACCCCTCCTGCTAGATCTGCCATAGCTAGCTCTCACCTACTTTCAACTCAACTGTATGCATCCCCGATACTCTCCAATCTAAACAAATCTGTACTCAACAAACTCTCTATCTGCTATAACCATATTGCCAGATTTGCCACTGGCCTGCCTTATAGGACTCACAATTGTATTAACCTCAACTAGCTTGGGTGGCTAGAACTACCCAGCATGATCCAGTATAACTTCATGATAACTGCTCATAAGATACTTTACAATCCAGATAATACTCCTGCTCTTAAAAATATTATTACCCCCTATCACAATCACCGGCCACTTCGATCCTCTAATAAATTACTAATCCAGACTATCAAAACTAAAAACTCTGTCGGTGACTCTCTCTTTGCAAACTCTGTTAGCAGAACCTGGAACTCTCTCCCAACCAAAATTACTTTGCTCAACTCCCTGAGCCAATTCAAGACTAGATTTAAACAACATCTGACGTTAAACTGGCTATGTCAATGTAGTAAACCCGACTAACTCTTCTTGACAATGAGACTAAAATAGTTATTTTGGCTTATCTTTGGCACTATGCTGACCTTTACCTTTTCTTACTCTAATGTGTTTTGGCATGTAACCACTGTAAATATGGTATCTGTAAATAACTGTATGACTTAATAACAGCATGCTTGCTGACTTGAACTACTTAATGAAGACCTACTATCTGATTTTCATTAACCCTAGAACTACTATTATGTGCCTAGGTATGTAACCACTGTATAAATTGTAATCATAGCCCTTATTGCTTGCTTATATATGTTAACTACTGTATATACTGCATTTTAATCTAATTTTGGTGACCTTGGAGCTTTTCTCCCCAGGCCTCCACTGAAAATGGACATATATCCAGTTGGACTATCTCGGTCAACAAATGTAAAATAAAATAAAAAATAAACTCCTCCCTGGTTAGATCCGACCACAAACTAATCACCTTGGTAATCCAACACCCCCCCCCAGCAAAGGTAACCACCATAAAAAACTTCTCCAAAGCTAACTTTGAGCTCCTAAAAACAGAGGTGGCTAACTTCACAGCACCCATGCAAATAGAGAATTGTTGCATGACCGCCGAATCATACACCAATGCACTGTACGAACACGTACACAAATGCATGGATCTCACCATACCCAATAGAACCAAGATGCTCTCCTCCAAAAAATGAAGCCAATCTGGTGGTCTTCTGCCATAAAAAAACTCTACAACAGTAGGAAGAAACTGATGCAGAATGAGGTGAAGTCCCAAGACTGGAAAAACTCCCTTATAAGCCTCAACAAAAAGTTGAGATACCTCATCAAATCCCCTAAAGCTAGTTACCATATTTCTTTGTAAATAAGACCTAACCAGAGAATAAGGCCTAGCATGGTTTTCCAGGGTGGTCATGATATAAGCCTTACCCCAAAAATAAGCCGCAGTTAAGATTGTCAACAAGACACGACAAACATGTTGAATTATAAAATAATATTATTGACACCTGTTGACTGAGGTTATCATACTCTGCTCGCCATTTTCGGACCATTCGGACACCCAACTTCTTCTCTTTGCCGAAAGTCATGAGATTCTTTCCCTGGGAGTCCTCCACAATTCTTACTGTAACCTTAATCATCACTCACACTTGACAATTGAGATCCTTGGCCCATGAACACTGGCAGGTGTACTTTGATCGGTCAAAGTACAGACAATGCACGTAAAGCACACACACTTGATAATGAATGGCTGTGTGTGTCTTCTTGACCATCGCCATTTTGTGCTGCCACTCCAGTCTTGTAAGTCTTCAATTAATCCCCCCCCCAGACAAGATGAGTGCAAAATGAAAGAGCTATTCCGTCAAGTACAAGAAAGGAATTGTGGAGGACTCCCGAGGAAAGAATCTGACGGATTTCTGTAAAGAGAAGACATTAGATCTCCAAATGGTCTGAAAATGGCATGCAGCGTACGATAACCTCAGTCAACAGGCCGACAAAGGAAATGCTAAGAAGTGCAAGTGTGGATCAGGTCAGCAACTATTATTTCCTGAGCTGGAAGACATCATCTGTGAATGGATTGTGAACAGGAGAACAAAGGCTTTGGTTGTGCGCAGGGCTGATATTCAAGCATTTGCCCTTGCAATGGCACCACAGTTAGAAATATCCCCAGAAGAATTCAAAGCATCACAACATTGGTTGGATGACTTTCTTCAGTGATATGAACTGTCTCTAAGAATATCAACAACACTGTTTAAGCTGGAGGATACAGAAGTTATTAAACATGCACTTGCATTCAAGTCCTTTGTTGATGGCATCGACTTTTCTAAATAACAACTCTCCAACATAATTGCTATGGATGAAACTGCAGTGTTTATGGGCCAAGGATTTCAAACAACAATTGATCAGAGGGGTGCCTCATCAATCTACATTCTCTCCACTGGTTACGAGAGTGCACATGTTACCTGTATTTTGGCAATTCATCTAGATGGAAAGAAAACCCCACCTCTAATCATTAGTAAGGGCAAGAAAGATAAGATTGAACATGTTTCAGGCATTTACTTTCTTGAAACCAAAAAAGCCTGGTGCACACACGCAGTTATAAGGAAGTGGGTTGATGTAATGCTGCCACTTGTTTTGCGAGGTGGCGAAAGAGGTCCGCTAGTCTGGGATTCAGCCAGCACTCACTGTGCTAAAGAAATGAAGAATTTCCTTGTACGGAGAAGAATAAATCAAATAATGATTCCCGCAGGAATGACTGCCTATCTCCAGACTCTTGATATTGCAAAAAACAAGCCATTCAAGGACCATTTGCACAAGGAACTCAATGACTACATTGAAAATAGAATGGAGAGAAATCAGCATGGAAACTTTGTAAAGCCTAGCCTGCAAGAAGTCGTGACTTAGGTGAAAAATTCATGGGATAAAATCACTAAGAGCTGTGTTGCCAATGCACTATGAGCAGGCTACTTGGACAAGCAGTGCTCATTTAAGGATAGCTCTATTGCTAGGCATGACAGATTGGGACCAATGGTTCTACAGGAAATGGAGTCACAAGAAATTCAGGCCGGAATTCGGGGGTTGGAGACTTATGACAATGTTCCAGAAGAAGATGACATGACTGTATTTGAATAACTTTTCCATTATCAGGGCAACAGAATGGATTGCTTCTGCTTTCAGTTTTATTCCCCTCTTCCAATACACATGTATTGAGATTTTTCTGCACTTTCTGTTAAGCATGAAATATTGCACTGTGAAAGCCAAGGTGTAGATATTCTGAAGTTGAAATGTTTGTTGTACTGTTAATATGAAGTTCTCACACAGCTGTTAACGTGTTACTTAGAATTGTTGTCCAATAACAATAAAGTACCAAATAAATGTCAATTTGTGTACATGAATAAATGTCGATTTTTGTACATGAATAAATGTCGATTTGTGTATATGAATAAATGCTGATTTTTGTACATGAATAAATGAATAAATGTAGATTGTTGTATGGGGGGGCTAAATAAGGCATCCCCTGATAATAAGCCCTAATGCGTATTTCGGCGGAGAAAGAGTATAAGACCCGGTCTTATTTTCGAGGAAATATGGTATGAAAACAGAATTGCAGCAGATAGTAAAGACAACCACAAGACCTTCTATAGTTATGTAAAGCATCTCCACGGCAATATCCATATTTGCTCTGTGCTACTGCACAATGGTACCTCCTATACTGAGCCAACAGATATTACCAATATACCGGCCGACAGATTCAGTGCCAACTTTATCCCTCCCTTGAAAGGACCAATCACAATACCAGTAGATTGACAGGCACCCAGTATTACTGCTGCACAGGTTAAAACAGCACTGTCCAAGGCCAAGAATACAGCTTCTATGGGACCTGACAATATCCCTGGCTGTGTTCTACATGAACTGCAGACTGAATTGGCACCTCACCTGTGTGCCCTGTTCAATCATAGCCTCACCTCAGGGTTTGTCCTTACTGAATGGTGCCCTGCGACAGTCATCTCTATCCACAAAGGAGGAGAGACTACAGACCCTGGGATTTATTGCCCCATTAGCCTGATGAGTCTGATATGCAAAGCTATGGAATGGATCATCATGGACCTAATAAACAAGGATATAGGGAATCTCCAAACTCTGGATCCCATACAGTTTGGTTTTTTGAAGGGTAGCTCCTGCCTGGTCAACCTGGTTGACTTCTTTGAATCAGTCACCAGAGCTGTGGATGAAGATAAGGTGGTTCATACAGCCTACCTTGATCTGGCCAAGGCCTTTGATATCATTCCCCACTCAGGAATCATAGAAAAACTCACTAAGCTAGGCATCAACCCCTATATCATTAGGTGGGTTGCAAACTGGCTCACAGATAGAACCCACAGTGTGAAAGTAGCTGACTCCAAGTCAGACTGCCGACCAGTCATGAGTGGAGTCCCACAGGGTTCAGTCCTGCGTCCTCTCCTGTTTGGTATTTACTTCTCTAAAGTCCAGGCCAACATGAAGGGATTCCGGCTGACAAAGTCTGCAGATGATTGAAAGTTGGGAGCTATTATTAACTCCCCATGTTGACATCCTGCAGAAAGGCCTCAGTGAGACCAATGACTGGTGTCAGAATCATGGCCTTAAGCTCAATGCCAAAAACATGTGTCATCATCCCCTTTTGGAAAAACTCTGTTCCCATGAATTACCACATCGAAGGTAGTCCACTGAACACAGAAGGCGTTATAAGAGATCTGGGAACACAGGTTGACAGCAACCTTTCTTTTGACCACCACATTGCAACTGTGGTCAGAATGTCCTTCTATGTGGCACATCTCATTACTAAGGGTTTTACATCCAGGAAGAAAGAGGTCATTTTCTCCCTCTACTCTTCCC
The DNA here is from genome assembly GCF_019279795.1 of Protopterus annectens. Taxonomy (NCBI): domain Eukaryota; kingdom Metazoa; phylum Chordata; order Ceratodontiformes; family Protopteridae; genus Protopterus; species Protopterus annectens. The sequence goes on from NC_056732.1 coordinate 1,541,001,526, forward strand.
TCATTAGGCCAATCATTGAGTACAATGCCCCATTTGCCATGTACCTCAGTAGACACCTGCAACAACTGGAGTGGCCACAAAGATACCTCACAAAGATGGTCGTAGGCCTTAAACAGTTGTCCTATATGGACAGACTCAAAAAACCCCAACTATTCTCTGTCCCATATCGTCTACTTAGAGGTGATCTCTGCACAAAGCCATGTTTGACCCAGCTCTGTTAGAAATGCAAGATCTAAAGAAATCCCAATCCCTCCGCACCACATGCTCCAGAGACCTGATCCTCATTACCACAATCAACAGAACATACTGGAGGGACAGGTTCATAACCCAGAGACTGCCCATGCTATGGAATAGACTTTCCATATATATCAAACAGAGAACCTCACTGGCCCTCTTCAACAGAAATCTTGATGAGTGGATGGGAAATAGAAAATTCGCCCCAGGGATCACTACAGTGGCTGTACTCGACAGAGGCACTGGGAACTAATGTCAGGTGGCATGATGCCAGGGTAATCCTATGGGCTAGGCTTTTAAAGGATCCAGGGCCATTAGCCTAGTACACACCTATGAACGTATGAACCTATGAGAGATAGTTAGAGCTGTATCTATGTATCTGTCTATATCGGATTTATATCACTTCATCAAAAGTGGAAAATATCGAAGCTGTAAACATCGAACTGAAAACAGCGAACTGTAAAAAATTGAAAGGGGGAAAAACAACATGTGGAGTGCAGATCAAAAACAACTTGCACCATGCAGGGAGCAAGACTCCCTGCACCCCCCACACCCCCTGCTACTTAAATATAAATACCAGGGGTCCAGGAAAGTAAATAATGTGGGAAGAAATAGCCAGGGAATTGTTATGGCTAGGCTTGTATAGGCCCTAGGGCTGATAGCCTAGTACCAACCTATGAACCTATGAACCTATGAATATACCACTTCAGAGATCGCACTTCAGTGCACTACAGTGCAGAAATGAAAGATTTCCGTTTCCTACACTGTAGAGCGATCTCGGAGTTGGTATATTTAAGTAGCGGGGGTGTGAGGGGTGCAGCCCCCCATGTGGGGTGTGCAGGGGGGCTTGCCCCCCTGCCTCACCCTTAATGTTCCATGTCCCCATTGGGAACTGCCATTGACATCATTTTGATGTTGTCATGGTTCACTGTTTTCAGTTCGATGTTTAGTGCTTCGATGTTTTCTGCATTCGATGATGTGATATAAACCCTCTATATCTATATCTATATATATATATATATATCTATATATATATATATATATATATATATATATATATATATATATATATATATATATATATATATATATATATATATATAGATGGGTCCCATTCAAAATCCTGAAAGCTCAAAATCCTGAATCTCAAAATCCCGGACTCAAAATCCTGAAAGCTCAGAATCCTGAAAACTCATAATCCTGAATCTCATAATACTGAAAAACATACAGGACACCAACACAGACTGTATTGCAGCTACACTACACTGCACATACACTACTATCTATCCACTTACCCTAACCCAGACCCTAACCCTAAGGTCCGTCACTATCGCACACTCACCTCACCTGTGCCCTAACCCTAACTCACTTAACCCGCCCCTAACCCCAAATTCTGTCACTATCGCACAATCACCTCACCCGCACCCTAACCCTAACTCACTTAACCCGCCCCTAACCCTAACATCCATCGCACACTCACCTCACCTGTGCCCTAACCCTAACTCACTTAACCCGCCCCAACCCCAAATTCTGTCACTATCGCACAATCACCTCACCCGCACCCTAACCCTAACTCACTTAACCCACCCCTAACCCTAACATCCATCACAATCGCACACTTACCTGACCTGCTCCCTAACCCGAATGTCCGCACAATCACACATCAGTGTTGGTGTCCTGTATGTTTTTCAGTATTATGAGATTCAGGATTATGAGTTTTCAGGATTCTGAGCTTTCAGGATTTTGAGTTCGGGATTTTGAGATTCAGGATTTTGAGCTTTCAGGATTTTGAATGGGACCCATATATATACACATACACAGGTATACACACAGATGTGTATATATATATATATATATATATATATATATATATATATATATATATATATATATATAAAATAGGCCTCGTCCACTTCATTAAATGTTTATATGAAATGCAGAGATGTTTTTCCACATAATCATTTTATTCTTCATTGTTTTGTTGTTTAGTGTGATAAAATAAAATAAAAAGGAAAAGCATCACTGCTCAAACTCAGTCTCAGAAATTCCCCACAAGCCATGAAATCGAATAACATGCTGCACCCTAATTATACATTTCTAGCTATAAACCTCACTCTCAGCTTGATCATATGGTAAACATAAGACTAAAGTAAAATCGAATATTTTACTTATTGCAAAGTGTAAATGCTTTTAAATATAAAGGACATCAAGTGCAAACATATTGCATTTAATCTTTTTTAAAATGGAGAGTGTTTCTTTAAAAGTTTCTCAGTTAGGTTCTGTTTTTATTTAGGGTATATGGATAGATGTCTAGTAATGCTTCTGACTAACATGATGGAGAGAGAATACTTTACACAAGTGTTTACATCAAGAAAATAAGACTCAGGTAAATTTACTTTTAAGGTGTGATTAACATAAATTTATTGTTGGTAGATACTTAAAAGCAAAAAACGAAGATGATCATTTTATAAAAATGTTGTAATAGCTGTAAGTAAGACTGACATCAGTTGAACATTGCCATTATGTCTCTGAGTGTGCAAATGTTTAGGAAAAGTATATTATATTGCGCATGTGGTGTAAACAGAAAAAATAAATAAAAGAAAGAGAATTAAAAGTGAGAGGCTTAACAAATAGAAGAAATAAAAATTATGCTATGTGATAAGAACAGACAAACCAATAAAAATGCTACATATTTTTTAAATGTTATAAAAGTAAGAAATGTACTCAGATGAGTTTTTGCCCGATGAAGCCTTTAGTGTGAAACTAGCATTAATAAATTAAATCATTTTATCTGCAAGTGTCTCCAGATATCTTGGTTTTATTTTTGTAGTTTTTTTTGTTGGCTTATCTGGACTTATTATCTAGCATCATTTTTATTTTTTCTGATCAAATTTATTGTGCATACACTGGTGAGCATGAGTGGTAAGTGAAATGCAACTCCCTCAACTAGCACATCTTGTAACATTGTGCAATGACCAGCTACTCTATATGGATAGATGACGTGTTTGTAGTACAACAGAATAAGTTAATGCAAGATTTAGAAGATGAAATTATTACCACAGTGATGGTCACCGATGTAGAGGAAGCAGTTTAAAAAGAAGGTAGAGACTTTTGACCATAAAATGCAATTATTCAAGTCACTGCAATGACAGAGTCTTGGCTTTGACACATGTTTACACGATAAGATTGTCCCAAGGGGCATAACAAAAATCGCAAGTTATTGAGATACATATCCAGAGTTGTTAAAGCAATGGCAGATGCTGAATTCGAATTACTCAATGCAATATATGAAAGTTATAAATCTATTCTTAGATAATTGACTCTTAAATTGATTTTTACAAATAAACATGACGAAGGTGAACAACTGATGAAAAGAGCAAGCACTTTTATACCGGAAAGTAACCCATTCGTTTCAACATTTGATGCTGCATGCAAAAATGAAATTTATGAATTATATAAATTAAAACAAAGAAATGCATTTAGTAATTTGAGTAAAGGGCAAATCGAAACAGTGCAGTCTTTAGCAGACAATAAGGATATAATGATTAAAAATGCTGATAAGGGAGATGGTATAGTAGTTCTAAATACAGATTACTACTATAATGAAAAAATGAGAGATGGAATCACATGATCATCGACAAATTTCACAAAGAGATGTTATGAAAGTAATTAATGAAGTTAATTCAGTTGTATACAATATGCATTTGAATGGAGAAATATCATTAGATATACTTGAATGTTTATATACACCATTACTGAAAATTGCTGTGATGTATGGTGTACCAAAAATTCATAAATCTTTATCAAACCCACCAATGGGAAGCAAAGCCCATCTTTTCTGAAAGGATTTATGAAACAGAAAACAATCCTAATAACAGAAATAAATGCAGGTGTGTCTTAACTTACAATAGAAAAATTAATGAAGTAAAGAATGTTATTAGGAAGATCTGTCAGATTTTGCAATAGATACCACAGTTGAAAGAAATAGTGGAAGAAAGGCTTACTTTTGGATATAGGAAGTCAAGAATTTAAAAAATACATTATACTATAAAGAACAAATTAGAACAATTAATAATACCAAAAGTGACAGGAAAGGGACATATGTTTGTACTACATGCATTTATTGTAAATACATACATAGAGGGAAGCATATTTTACATCCTGTAAATGGAAACACTTTTACCATGCAAGCTTGTGGCAGTTGTGAGTCTAAAAATATTATTTATTTGGCAAAATGTGAAAGATGTTAAACTTTCTACATAGGTAAGACCAATCACAAATTAAAAGAATGTATAGATGATCATATCAGATGTAAGGAGGTGTGTAGAAGCAAATGTGCTATATACGCATATAAAGGAAATAGACAATAAGCACTCCTTTAAGTTTATGATTTTACAGGTTATTCATGAGCAGATAAGAGGGGGTGATATTTTTAATTTAATGGAAAAGAAAGTACTTTTATCCCCTTGTAAATGGATTATTAGGTTTAGAGCACATAGTTATCCTGGTATGAAAGGTATGCTTAGTATTAAACCCATTTTGAAAGGAAACTAAGTGAATAATGAACTGATGTCTCTTAAAATGTTAACTGTATGATTGATTTTTATGTCATATTGTTTTTAATGTTATATAAGTAAGAATTGTAAGAATTGTACTCAGATGGCTTTTTGCCTGATGAAGCATTTTTATGTGAAACTGGCATTATAAAATTAAGTAATTTTATCCCTCAGTCGCTCCAGATATCTTGTTTTTATTTTTATGGCTTAACAAATAGAAATAATGAACATTTGTCTGATTACTGTAGTATAGCTTTATTTGTTGCAATCAAATACGACTGTATTACAAAGTGTAGCATATATACATGTAAATGACCCAAATAATAAATAAGACTGTACTTTTACAAAATCTCATATCACGTAAATTTCACATGGTTATTAATTATGACTACACACAAAGGAATAACGGCAACCAGAGCTAACTTATATGGTTATAGAATATGTTTCAGGCTTTATACTTAAGTTTTGAACGGGGCTGAAATATTACAATCTGCTAACCAAACAATTATGGCATTTATTACTAAATATTAAATAATAATAATAGAAGAGAAGAAGAAATAGAATACATAAAAATGAAAGGGAGGAAAGAAACATTAATTTACAGTAGGAGTTCACCTGTAAGACCTTTGAATAAATATTTAAAATATTTCAAATTCACATTTTTTGAGCTACTACTTACTTGACTTCTCAGGAACTTTTATGGAATAGACAACATTTACTTTAGAATAATGTTTTCTTTATATTAAGTTTAGCTACAGACAGTTTTTTTTTAATTCTTAGAAAATGATAAATGATCTGTAGATCTATAATTTTTTTCTTCTTCTTGGTATCAAACTATATAGTCATTTCTGGACATCTTTTAAGAGTAGCATAAGCTCAGCTGATATCTTTGGTGAGTGATGTTATGTTGTTATTCTTCATGAAATATATTGCTTCTTTAATAGCTTTAAATGTTCTTACATCATTCTGAGAAGGAATTCTTATTTGTGCTGGCTAAATAATCTGTGCTTTGATATTCTTTAGCTTTAGCAATTTAACAAATGGTCAGCATTTTTACTTTTGTAAATTATTTTTATAGAATAGTCCATTATCAAATCTTCTGGTTTGATTCTTGGCTGGGGTGCCTTCTGTGCGGAGTCTGCATGTCCTCCCTGTGGTTGCATGGGTTTCCTCCGGGTGCTCCGGTTTCCTCCCACATCCCAAAGACATGCAGTAGGTGTATTGGACACTCTAAATTGTCCCTAGGTGTGAGTGTGTGCATGTGTGTGCCTTCTGTGGAAGGTTGGGTGCTGGGCTGGCAACTCTACACTGTAAAAACTCCACTGCCAATCATGAGCGGACAGATGATCTGCTGTGGTGACCCCTAACCAGGAAAAGCTGAAAGAAGAAGAAGAATCCCATTATCAAATCTAATGGTGTATTGCCCATATTTTGAAGGAGTTTCCACATGGTTTTTAATACGAGTTCTTTGTACAGAAATGATAACTGTTTTATTATAATATATCTAGGTGTAGAGGATTAGTGGAAATTAGCATCTCTGTTGAGTAATATGCTCTTTTAAAACCAGAGGAAAGTCCTTCTTGTAAGTTGAGAAACTTAGGAATCCTGGCAGATTAGGAAGCATTAATATCTCCTCCTTCAGTCTTCTCAGGTAAACCAAAATGTTGGTTGTTGCCCCTTCCCTCTCTGTTCTGTAGTTATCCAAATTATTTTGTAGAAGAATTTTGTTTAAGTAGGAAGTTTGTAAGTCTTCCTCCTTTAATATGCCGTTCACATCAGTTACAGATGTCTTTGTGTTATATATTTTTATTTGTTGCTGCTGGATCATTTCCTTTGGGATATTGGTTTGAATTAAACTATTTTCTTTCAGATTATCTACATTTTCTTGAAATCCATCCATTTTCAAGGAGAATTCATGTAGAGAAGCAATGGCAAGCTATACATTGCTTTTTGAATAGACAGTGTTGAGTACTAGAAGTATTCGGCCTGCGTTTCCTTCTTGCCAAGTTTCACCAAGGTACGTTTGATGGGAAAATACTGGATTTGTTTCTCTGTTTTTACACTCATTTATATAGTAATGCCTTTTGGATATACAAATATTGATTTTTTTCTGTATACAGAACATAAAACTTCAGTTTCAGTTGGCCATCTTGGTTCCACACTCTCCTTTCCTTTCCTTCATTTCTCTATCACAGTTGAAATCTTCTGAAGACATGACCACAGCATTTATTAATACATATTTTTTAATTCATGAAACATTTCTATTCTCTCTTTAAAAATAAAAAAACATGTATATTGCACCGTCTTAATAAACTATTTCTAACCGAATAACTCTACACTCTTTTACTTTCATCTGAACCCATAAGTGCAAATTACCATTCCATGCTTTAAAACTTCAAATCTGGTTCTTTGTAATTTATTTAATATATCTCTTATCCTCTAGAAAACAAATACCTACTATCTGTTTCTTTAATCAGGACATGACTGCATATTTTGTTGCTGATCCCATAAAACGTCAAATTTCCTTCTTTCTAATTATTTTATACTGTATTAAACACATATCCTTCTGTTTCTTTAACCAGTACAACACTGCATATTTCATTGTCAAATTCTTTATGCTGTTTACATTCAAAGATGATACAAATAACTATAATGTTTAAATGCTTGCCTGACAAACCCTTCAATTTCTGTTTCTGCTACACACTCTTGCAGACTATTTAGTTTTAATAGTTTTCTCTTCTTCTTCTTTAATTATTTTTTCTTCATAATTCTTAGAATGCAAAAGAGCACTCTTGTCAGTTTCCACATGCTCCGCACCCATTCTTCCTTTCTATTTTCATGTTTTTCTATTTCAGTTCTATTATTTTCTTTAGCAGTTTCCTCACTGAGAAGGTTTTCACCATAGTTTTCAACATTTTACACAGTTACTACTGCAGCATGATTAAGAATGTCTTCATGTTTTTCATTGACATGTCTTTCATAGTCTGGGCAATCTACCAATCAATCCAGCATTTTAAATATATTCACTTCAAGTGTTAATTTCTCCAGATATTTAGCCTGTTTTTTATGCAGTCCTTCACCATATGACTTACCTCCCCATAAAAGTAATAGCTGTCTGGCTGATCTCTGTAAATATAGTTCCTTTTGCCTACTGAGTAATTATTACAGCAGTCATCAGGGAACAGAATGCATGTTATCTATGTCGATCTGCTGACATGACAGAGATTTTGATGAAAATGACAAAAAAATATATAGACGCCACAAACTGCTATTTTTTTATTGAAGGTATCACAAAAACAGCCCATCTCAGTCAAACAAAAAATTCATATATTTTTTTGTCATTTTCATCAAAATCTCTGTCATGTCAGCAGATCGGCATAGATAACATGCATTCTGTTCCCTGATGACTGCTGTTTATAATCTGTCCATGGTTTAATATCAGACATTTCATAACATTTTTTTGCATTACAGAATGCATCAGCCTCAGTATACATCAAAAAGGTTGCTTTTCCTGGTATCTTATTACTGTAATGTGCAACGGCAAGTCACCAAGGGAGTTACACATACTTGTGTCCAGAAATTATGTCTATCAGGAAATGCATTAGTTATAAATTTATATTGTAAAACATTTATTCCAGGTTGCATTATCTCAGCAGGATGCAAAGACTGTCCTGCAACTGCTGCGTACAGTTTACCTACCTGCTTTTGTAAATCTTTTTTTCTCCTGTGAATCTGCTTGCCATTGTCTGCAAACTGGGTAATATCAACTGCTTTCTGTGTTTCAGATCTGATGGGCATCGATCCACTTCCCCTCTGTGATCCAAATACTTACAGTAGCACTTCTACTTGACCTATAGCACCACTCTAGGACAAATTAGACACACATCTTCACTATAACTAACTCTCTCATTTGTGTATTGGATATCCCACCTGATTGTAATACCACTGTTTTTGACAGAAGCTTCATCAGTCTTTCCCTGTCTTTCAAAATTCATTATTGCATTTACTTTTCAGTCTACAAATTTGATCTGATATGGCATATATGCACTTTCTGTCTCTCCTGCAGAGCTACAAAGCACCCTCTCCAGAAATAGTAGTGGAGTTTCCCTAGTGTCCTAGCCAAATTTCACCTTGTCAGTATGAATACTACCATGGGTGTCTCATGAAACGGCCATTAGCCTAGCGTGATTAACCTGGTCAACAAAACATAAATACAATGAAATCAATCAATGAAAGGCAAATACAGAAACTTAACAATGGCTTTCTCTGCTTAAAAAGAGTCCCAGGTTATATATTTCCTGCCAGCTTGCTTGACTTTAATCTTGAATGTAAAGCTTCTTGGTTTGACAGACACATAACTCTTTGGGAAAGCTATAGGCCAAATATGGTAAATGCATCCTTTGACCTGGAGTGACATTTCAAAGAACACACTGAGTTTCATGCACTGCAAATATGTACCCATATTGAAAGACTGTTTAAATTTTAATAACTTTGCTGTATTACTACTGAAAACAATTACATAGTCTGTACAGTTCATATTTTTTGCATTCATTACTTTTTATATGGTGCATAATTTATTGAAAACAACCCCCATTTTTATATTCTTTCTGTCATTTTACTGCCTCTAGCCTGTTGGAAAGGTAGCTATGGAACCAGGAAAGGGGTAGGGGTGTCAAGGTCTAATGAAGACAGTCAACGGAGAAGAATCTGATGGTATACAGTATCAACAGCCTTAGATAAGTTGAGGAATTGAGAGGCAACAAAGTTTCCAGAGTTCCTGTGAAGGTTAATATGAGGGGTGACATTAAGGAAAGCTGTGGTAGTGCTGTGGTATGGCCTGATGCCGTGCTAGGCTGAGAACAGGGGATTGTTGTCTATTAAGTGAGAAGTTGGGACTGGATACAATTTTCAAGGATTTTTGATAAAGAAGGAAGAATGGCTATAGGGTGATAATTATGATGTTTTTCAGATAATGTGTACATAGTTTTCTTGGAGAGATCTGTATATGAGGGTAGAGTCAGGGCCTGCTAAAGGGTGGCCATGCTAATATATTCTGAGAAAAGATTACAGCAGCAAATATAGTGGCTTTTAGATTACAAAGTAGTTTTTTGATATTGGAGGTGGGAACTGGGTTTATGTAGAAGATACTTCTATTGGGAAGGAGGGGAGTATAGGTAGATGGTTGTTTATAATGGAGAAGACTGAATATATAAAGCATGAGTTGACTTGAGTTGTTTAGGAATAGGTTCAGCATAGTTAGTGGTAGTACGGGTTGGTTGGGCTGGTCAGCGTAGATTTGACAAATTATTAACAGAGGACCAGAATTGTATAAGGGTCTTAGTGACTGCATATCAGACTGAGGTGTAATGATTTTTTTATTAGATCTGACTGATTTTTTGGTACATTTCATAGGTTCATAGGTTCATAGGTGTATACTTGCTAATGATCACTAGGGTCCTTATAAGCTTAGTTGTGCAACCTAAATGTGACCCACAAATTTTATTTTATATAGCTGATTTATTGAATGCCTCTGTCTATCAGAGACATAGGAGCCAGACCGGGGGTCAATTTCTGATTACACATCCATTGGTCAAAGTTGCACTTACATAAGAATAAGGAGAAACTCTGTTTCACGTGGATGGGAGTTCCAGGGAATGGGAATTCTCTGAGAAACATATCTGTCTATCCTACATGTTCTATTTATGTTGCAAGCAACATTTAGGTAGTTCTGATGCTGTTTGTTTTGCAGATGTGCTTAAGGTTCATCAAAACACAGTCCAGTGATACCTTGTATGCCAAACATTGATCACTTCTCAGAAGCCTGTATGATACTGAGTAAAGAGACAGGACTTTGAGGTGATCAGTGTAGGACATTGTGTTTGCTTCCTGTGTTCTTTTTGGAAGGAACTTTTGTGGATATTTCAGTTGCTGCATGTGTCTGGTATGGTGCATACTGAAGGGGGCATTATATGCTATGATTGGACTGAGGAGAGCCAAATACAGTGGTATGATGACCTCTATGGCTCTAGATGCCATGCTCTTGCTTATAAGTTGAGCAACATAGAAGGATTTTCTTACTACCTTGGACAAATGTTGGTTGAATGCTAGGGTACTATCTACATGAGTTTCCAGATCCCTGACTAGTGAACTTTTAAGGGTATTTTATTGATAATGAAGTTACCCAGGGTGGCCAACTTCCCAAAATGTACTAATGCATTTCCTGGCACTGAGTTTTAAATTATGCCATTGGCATCAAGCATTTGTCTGTATTAGACCTTCCTGAATGGTGTTCACATCTTGGGGGGGGGGGGGGCATCAACTACTTGGATATCATGTTATCATTAGAAGGACGCACCACTGAGTTTGTAAGCAAAATCTTTAGAAAAGACACTTTTGTGAACCAGTATCTGCACAGAAGAAGTTTGCACCCCTACCATATGAAAAGCATTTGTAAAAGGATAATTTATAAGACTCAGCAAGCTCATCAGTGTGGCCATGATCTTCAAAGAAGAGGTATTTTTTTAAACACTGTTTATCCAAAAAGGTTATGATTTGGATTGGCTAAATAATATTATTGCAGTAGTGTATTCACTATGGCTGAATAAAGGTATTGCAATTTTGAGAAGACTTCTGTCTGAAATTGATTCTGATAAGGAAACAGCATCTACTAACACCAACAATTCACTGACTAAATATAGTAGAGCTTTCCCACTACCCATCACCAGTGACATGTACCTCATCTGAGATGTGTTAAAAGAAAACTGGAAAATAATTTTGGGTAATGCGGGTTTATCAAAGATTCTGGGTGCAGGTCCCTCTTTTACTTATAAAAGGAATCAGGATGTAAAATCCTTGTTAGAAGGTCAGCAAAGAAGACTACTGAGCACACAGAGCTCTTTTGGCACCTACAAGTACAGAAAATGTAAGCAGGGCAGCTTTATATCAAGCAGTTCGAATATGCATGTCAGGGCACTGGATCTTCACTTGTGGGCTAGAGACAGGTACAACTGCAGTTTACAGGGAGTGCTATATCTGGCCACCTGTGATTGGGAGGGGTGGGAGGGGTCTAGCTGGCCACCTGTGATTCCTGCTCTGGATTTTATGTAGGAAGAACTGTGAGGAGGCTAGCTAGGAGAATGTATGAACATAGTTTAGCCATTAAGAAAATGGAAAATGGCAACACTCTGGCTAAGTGTTTGTACCAGATTCAGTGACCATGGATGAATTTGTTAGGAGCTATAATGTCCTGCTAGACTGCTGTGAGTCCAGTTGGCAAATAGGATTAAGGACAATAAACCTCCAGGGCTTAACAATTCTATTAATATAAAATGCTTTCTGTTAGCACAAAAAGTGTGAAATGATTTTGTGGTGTTCAAATTTTCTAACTAAACAATGCATAGAGTAATGAGTGGTACATTTTTGATGAATTTATTGCTTCATAGCATTTCACTGCATGAATATAGTACTTGTTTCCTTAAGTATGTTTTTATATAGAATGTTTCTTTAAATTTACAAGCTGTTCACAAGTTTGTTTGATTGGCTGAAGTGAGTCACGTGATGTCATGACTCCAGTTTTAATGTTAGGTCTGATTATATATTTTTTATCACTGAAGAAGTTCAAGGATATATTAAATGAATGAAAACGCTTAGTTAATCTAGACCAGTGCTGGAGACTGTTTCTTTTACTGGCTTCAGTGGAATTGTTTGTTGTTTTGTGGTTTCATTTCTTTATTCTACACTGCTTTGGTTGGATCTTGGGGTAATTCAGTGACTGTTCCCAGTTTGCAATCATATGTGAACTTGGTTAGTCAAAGGCGCTTGACATTGGCTTTGATGGTTTACCATGAAAATTACGAGTGAAGATTTTGCGAGCATGAGATGCCAAATTCCAGTTGGCTGAATCCCGTTTTGTTGAACCTTCATGTGTGCCAGTTCCCAGTCAGCAAATGCACTGTGCATTTGCATGTATGTGGTTGATGTTATTAGTAGAGATCACGGTACAGTGCAGATCTGGAAATTAACCCTTTTCCCCACTGTAGTGCGATCTCGGAGTTGGAATATATAATTTGCAGTGTGTGTGTGTGTGTGTGTGTGTGTGGGGGGGGGGGGGTGCAGGGTGTCTTGCCCCCTTCAAAAATGTGAAGTTTAGTGTTGTGTAATACATTTATACTGTTTACAACCAGAACTCTAGTTACTTTTCTGAAAGGTGCATGGGAAATGGTATGTTGAATAATGCTGAATCGAATAATCAGCATGTAATTCAACATACTGACTTGTTCAGTGTTCTGTCTTTGGTGTTGTGAATTGCTGTATTGAACTTTTTTTGTTTTTTTGGTCACAATTTTGATTGTAAACTGGCTTTGACAGCTGAAAAGTAAATGCCAAAGAGGAACGGGCTCAGCACACAACTCTTGGGGACTCCACTGGTGACTGGCCTCTTTGTGGAGGTGGCCTCCTGGGTCCTATCAGTAAGTCAGCTAGTTATCCAGTCTATTATAAGGGTCTATACCAGAACATTGAAGCCGACAAAATGGAACGCTCACATGAGCGAATATTCACATACTCAACAACAGCACAGACCCCCACACCCCCCAATAAATATATATTCCTACTCTGAGATCGCACTACAGTGAGGAAAGGATGAAAATCCCGATCTTCATTGTATCGCGAACAAAATTAATAAACTTCGAGGATGTGATTTTTCTCTTATGTGAGTGTTTGATGTTATCAGTTTCGATATTCTGATATAGGCCTTATTATAAAAGGGTTTATACCTAGTTCCATAAGTTTGTTGACA
>NC_056732.1:1541020112-1541092612 GCF_019279795.1 Protopterus annectens
CACATAGTTTGGAAGCTCCATAATGTTTCTCTTCATATAGTCCAAGGCAGTACATGTCAGGGCATTTACACCTACATGGACTATGTTGGGAATCATACTGCCACCTGTGGTGTAATGACTTGAGTTTGTCTGTGATTTGGCAGATGCTGGGTCCACATAAGAAACTAACAGTATCCTCCCCTTGTTTTGTTTGATAAGGGCATCAGTACATCTTAATTTGGAATCTCTATGACAAAACTCCTGGGAAGTGTGTTTTCTTGCCTTAGGGGCTTACTGTTTGGGGATCCACTGAGACTGACAGTATGTGTGATACTAAGTGTTGTTTTTTCTGAGTGCCTTTAGGCTTGCCAAGGCATAGCTTTAACAATGGGTGGTCTAGGCCACCTTTGTTGTTTAGGAAGATTGCTTTTAAGTGCCTCGACACACGGTAGTCTATGTGTATGTTGTGTGTTGTGTGAGGTGGGTATTGTGTGCGTGGTTTCAACAACCTGATGTGCACCTGTATGTGAGAGTTTAGCATCCAGTTTCATTGTGTAAGTACACCTCTCACATACTGTGTCTGTTTCTTTAAGGACTAAGTGGTTGTCAGTAAACATGAGGCAATTGCTACACTGTCTGAAGATGCTCAAATTCACCAAGCTGACTTCAGAGAAGTTAGGAAATTGCATATCCATACTGTCCAGTCCTTTAATTTGTGAGCTGCAAAGGAGTGGTGTATTGGGGTTAGAAGGCTATTAAGAATGCTTTGTTGATGCCGACTAATAAGGGTGTTTTATTGGAACAGATTACGTTAAAGACTAATAAATTCTACTAACTTCCATGTTTACACAATATTAAATTTTACTAAATCTGTAGGTATTCATTCTTGCACTCCTAACTCGCTGCTCTAAGGTTGTCGGCGTGCAAGGTATTTGCACTATATTGTTGCTTTACAGGGTACAGTTTTATGGACTGTTCCACAGAGGAAAAATTGCTTTCTAGGTGTTTGCTACTGTACAGGGCACTGCTAACCCATGAAAATGTGTAAAATTTATAGTAGCACAGAAAAAAAACAGAATACAAACTCATGATCCCTATGGCCAATAAAATGATTGCACTATAAATCCTTTTGTGCTTTTCCCAACTTAGACAGACCAAGAAAACACATTTTGCCACAAGATAAACAACAAGCTGGAAATCCCTTACTGAAGGCAATTTTCAGCTGTAACAGTGAGAGGAGGAGCAATATTTTACAAAAAACAGTGAAATGCACATATAAAATCAGGAAACAGTAGCAATCAGTCAAAATAATCAAAGGTACCTAATTTTGCTTGGTTGGCAGTGGATAGAAGCAAAGCCCTTCTGGAATGCAGGCTAGGATTACACGCTTTGCTGAGCTCCAGGAAAATGAGCAGGAGACAGTATGTAGTAAAGGAGGTTTACGCAAAACTATACTGGTTTGCTGGGTGGGCACTTAGTATTGTGGGTCTGTGGAAAACAATGGGTGGGAGGAGTAATAGCTTATACAACAGTCAATAGCAATGAAATAAGGGAGGAAGGGACTTTGGAAATCAGATTATCATAAGGGGTAGAGACCACAGACACAGGACCATATTCGGTAAAGCATACACTAAGTGTAGATGATAGGTATTCAGTAAAATTCTTATCACAGTTTTTGTACTTTCTAGTCATTCAGAAGGATTACATTAAGTGTACATGTAGTCTACACTTTGTGGTAACCTGTATGGATTCTTGTCAATATTTAAAGCTGCAAGAATATCAGCTGGAAAACTAAAATTAGGAGGAAGACAATGTGTGTCATGCCTGTGTTGTCTGTTCACTCAGAACAGTGTATACTTAATATACACTTAATGTAGGCTTTAGTGAATCTGGCCCACACAGTCTTAACAACAAGAGGGTTGGAAGAGTTTGGTAGAACAAGCAGGCTAGCAAGAGAGGCATCCAAATTAAATAAGGACAATATATTGGAGCTTTTCAGAAACTTTAGCTTAATGTGCTAGCGGGGGGTGGAGCAGACACAATTCTCTCACTACTGACCTTCTACTGCAGTTTAAGGTATCAGACTATGCAGAAATTTAGCAGTAACACTGTTTATGGAAAAATGCAGTAATAAATGACTAAGGCTCAAAATCTGGCAGTAGTACACAGTCATAGGTTCATTGGTGATTACTAGGCTAATGACACAAGACCCTTTTATAAGCCTAATCAATAATACCCAGACTATGACAGTATTATATCTTAATTTCCCAGATACGGGATGAGGTAGTATCATGGTAATGGGCATGTGGGTATTGGAGCCCTGAATCATTTTACAGGCTACCTCTGTCCATAAGGGACATGAGGAGTACCCCAGGAGTAAAGTTATGGTTTCCCATCCATTTATCCAAATTCTTTTTTAATTGAGTGAGGGACAGGTTTAGTTTTATGAAGATGGGATGCTTATTCCATAGACAAAGTAGCCTTTGGGATACAAATCTGTCTCTCCAACAAGTACTGTTAGAGTCACGAATAAGGTCCAGGTCCATGGAACATGTTAACCCCACCACAACTGTGAATTAAACTGCAAGACTATGGCTCAGTAGAGTTTAAAATACTGAGCGCTTTTACAAGAAATTCTACTTGTGGGAATAGAAGTGCAGAATAAGGCAGAAGCACAGTCTTCTCATAACAGCTCATTAAAATAGAAGACTAAGGTCCAGGAACAAACTAAAAACTACAAAGCAGTATTACCTCACAGGTCACTATAAGTGACCTCACATATTTAAGCAGAATTTAAATAATTAAAATAATTTCATTTTCTTTCCTTATGTTTTAAAAAGCTAGTTACTCACAGTTCCACACCTCTCTGAGTCATGGATAAAAGTTGCAGAGCTTTCTGACATTTTAGAGATTGGTTTATGTTCATTATGAATCCAGGATTTCCATGTTTTATCTCTGGCTCCCTTGAGTTGCTTAGTAGTTTTTGTGCATCAAGCAGAAGAGCTGAGTTTGACTCATTTGTGTCTGGACAGGGATAACTGGTTTAATATAGTGAGAAAGGTACCATTTGAATATACAAATACTTCATCCAGAGGGAGACTTTTCTGTAGGTTGCAAGCTTTCAGTGTTTCTATGAATGTGTCTTTGTTAAGTGAGCTAAGTTGCAGACTTTGTTATAATGGTGGCCCTTTTGTGGTTGAGTTGGGAGGAGGTCAACATAACGTTTGTGAGGGTACCAGATAATTTACTTGGGTTATATTAAATAGAAGATCTATTGGAGTGTTTGCTGTATATGGTTGGAGAGGCAAAGAGTTGTGTGAATGTTTGTTCCTGTACCGTTTGCTGCTGGTTTTGCTACTGCATTTCTTGCACTTTGACTATACTTCACATCGGCTGCTGCTTTTACTTAATTTAAGAAAATATATGTTTCTATTGTTTTATTCTGTTACTATTATTAATTCAAGAAAAACTGTACTGCTTTTTTACACAGTTGATTATTTAATTAAAAAATATTCTGTTGTTCCATTGCACTTTTGTTGGCCGTAGTATAGAGTGCATTCAGACAGGCTGAATTCAGTTCTGTTTGTAGACTGAGTACTAAAAATCAGGACATCTTTTTTTGGAGAAGCTCCCCTGTACCCTCATGGCAGGAGCATACAGTAGGTCTATCTAATTGAAAGTTACTGGTTCATAGCTCAGATGAGCTATTTAATTGGTGCAGGGCTCAGTTTGACCTTTTTCACTGGTTTCTTTCTATTAGCTGCTTTGATCTTGCTTGGGCGTAAAGCACCATCATGCACCACTGTGCAGAGGGGGAAATTATTGGCAGTTATAGATGCAAAAGCACCAATAGAAGTATTTTTCTTTAGAAGCGGCTGCTATCTAGCACAGCATTTCTTGAATAGCTCTCACCTGTTCAGTGAACCACCCAGCAGAGATTTTATCTCTTACCTGTCAACATCAAACCCTATAGATCCCCTCTTTTATAGACCTCCTACTATACACCCCATAGTTAGTCACCCTAAAATAGCTCCCTACCTGATACCTCTATCTTTTTCTCCTTATCTGCTGAGATGCCATGTTTAAACCTTGCTATTATGGACTGTCAGTTTCTCTCTGTTTCTGTTTCCAGCCTGGTGGATTTTTTTTTGATGCAGTGCAGCAACTGCCTCAATTACACTGGCAACCCCTTACTCCTAATTCGCTCAAGAACAATTTGCGAGAGATGCTCCTACACTAAGAATCTGGAATTTCTGCTCTCTCGTGCTCAGAACAGCAACACTAAACAGGTTGTCAGCTCACACTCCATGACTCCTATTCATAATATGCACCCAACACATAAACATTCATATATGGAGGTACTTACCAGAAACCTAACTAAACACCATAGACCACCGAAACACAAACATGCCACACGTAATACAACACCCAAAGCACCCAATACACACACAAAAAAAACACTAGAACCTGTGTCTCACCAAATAAGCCCTTAAGGCAATGCACAACTATTCCAAATGTTTTAGTTCTAAGTGATTCTGTAGTGAGACATACAGATGCCCCACTCACCAGAGTGACCAAAGAGAAGGTTACGGTCAGGTCTGTCTAGTGCAAGGATTCACCAGATTACACATGCACTCAGGTCTCTCAACAACAAGTACCATTATGAATCCATCATAGTTCATGTTGGTGTGAACAACGTGAGATGTACCTTTGTGGACTCTATGAACAGAGACATGATTGAGCTCTATGAATATGTGTCCCAGGCAGGTATGTCCCTAACTTTGAGCAGCATTTTACCCTCACCTAGGATGATACCACAATATAAAAGAAAATGACTGACATCAATAATTGACTTGGTTTCTGGTGTCATTTTAAGGGGATCCAATTGCTGTCAGCTTGCGACGACATGGTGGCTAGACCACGCTGCTCTGCTAGAGATGGTCTTCACCTGGCACCTCTAGGCTTTTGGTTGCTGGCTAAGACACTTGCCTCCACCTAATGCCTTTTTTAGGCAAGGTCTCAACAACAGAATTCCCAACATGAAAATATTAAACACAAAGAAACTAAGGGTCATGCTGCTAAACACTAGGAGTTGAAACCAGAAACTGCATTGACTGGAAGCAGTCTTCTTCCTGGGAGATGTAGACATCTGTGCAGTCACTGAAACCTGGCTCAAGGCCGCAGAAAGTACCTTGGCTTTGCAAGGCTACAATGCCTTCCACACTTTCAGACCACAAATTGAAGGTGTGAGAACCAAAGGAGGTGTAGTATCTATCTTTATTAAAGATAATTACACCTCTGTACTGGTTAGACAAGAAAACTTTATGGCGTTACTTCAAGTCCAAGTTACCATGGTTAAGACGCCCCCCCCCCCAGGTCATCATAACTTACAGATTCTCTTTGATGAACCATGATGCCTACACAGCTTATTTAGACCTATTTGGGACACTTAAGGTGCAACCTAACACCCTAGTCATGGGTGACTTAAACTATCCTTTCATTAATTAGGAAACACATGAGCCCAAACTCACTCACACAAAAGTTCCTGGACTTTGTTAACTCAAATGCCCTGGAAAAATAGTGCACCCCCCAGGGGGCTCCAATATTCTACACCTGGTCATCACCAATATGAGTGAAAGCTGCAACACCTCAAGTTTAGGGCCTGTCATTTTTGAAGCAGCAATAATACCCGAACTCCCTAAAGGAGAAGTCAGGCTAAAAAACTTCACCAAAGCTAACTATACCCTCCTAAAGGAAGAGATAATTGACCTCCAAGCTCCATTTTCCACAGATGGCATTGACGGCTATACTAAGGTATACACTGATGCCCTGTATAAACATCTACAGAAATGTATAAACTCAGAAGTGCCAGATAGGATTAAAGCAAGATCCTCAAGAAAAAACAAGCCATCCTGGTGGACGTCTAGCATTAATAAATTATACAATAAGTAAAAGAAGCTGCTGTCTAAAAACACAAAAGTGAGATCCCAGAACTGGAAGAGCACTCTCCTCAGCCTAAAAAAGCAAATAAAACAACTTGTAAAATCTTCAAAAAGCAACTATGAGAAGAATTTAGTAACCATAACCAAGGTTAACCCTAAGGCTTTCTTCAGCTACATCCAAAACCTAAAAGGTAGGACTCAGATGTGTGCTGAACTTATTTTGTTTGGCATCACACATATTGACCCTACAGAAAGTGAAAACCTGGCAGCAGACAGGTTTTGCAAAAATTTCACCCCCCTATCCACCCAAGCATACCACAAACCATGTCTTCATCATCTGCTCCTCCTTGCATCTCCAAAGAGTATGTCATCGATGTTCTCTCCAAGGCTAAGAACACAGCCTCCATGGGGCCACATGGCATTCCAGGCAGCATTCTTAATGTTCTAAAACAAGAGCTAGCTAGTCCATTAGGCACTCTATTTAACTACAGCCTGAGTATTGGCTTTGTCACCACTGAATGGAAAACTGTCATCCCCCTCCACAAGGGGGGCTTGGCAACAGACCAGGGTAACTATAGACCCATAGGTTTAACCGACCTCATCTGTAAGGCAATGGAACAAGCCTTCATTCACCTCACAAATAAGGATAAAGTGATCTCCAAACCCTGGATCCAACCCAGTTTGGTTTTGTCAAGGGCAGGTTATGCCTGCTAAACCTGGTGGACTTCTTTGAGAATGTGACTAGAGCAATAGACTAGGGCAAAGCTGTGCACACAGCCTATCTTGACTTGGCCAAGACCTTTGACGCTATCACACATTTAGGCATCATTGACAAACTAACCCAGTTGAATATCAACCCTCTATGTTGTCAAGTGGGTTACAAACTGGCTCACAGATCAAAAACACTCAGTCAAAGTGGAAGACTTTACCTCTACCAGCAGACCTGTCACCAGTGAGGTCCCACAAGCATCAGTGCTGAGCCCCCTCTTGTTTGGCATATACTTCTCAGAAGTCCAGGCCAAAACAGAGGGGCTGTGGATAACCTAGTTTGCGAATGACTGCAAATTAGGTGCTATCACTGAATCCCCTAGCAATATTAGCATACTTCAAAAGGGGCTTACACTGACCAATGATTGGTGCCAAAGCTACAGTCTTAAACTAAATGCTAAAAAATGCATCATCATTCCCTTTGGCAAAAACAATGTTTTTTCTGATTATAAAATAAACAATAGGTTCATAGGTTCATAGGTTCATACTAGGCTATCTGCCCGAGGGCATTTACAAGCCTAGCCCATCGTTTTGTGGCTTACGCCACCCCTTTAGTATGGGGAACTATACCCATTATTTTGCTGTGCCTCTGTCGAGCAGTGACACTGAGGTAATCCCTGGGGTATATCTGCGATCTCCCATCCATTGGTCAAGATTTCTCTTGAACAAGGCCAGCGAGGTGCTCTGCCTCACATGTACCGGGATTTTGTTCCACAGCATAGGGAGTCTTTGGGTGATGAATCTATCCCTCCAGCACGTCCTATTAATAGCCGTGTCAAGGTTTAAGTCTCCGCCCTTGTGGCTCTGATGGATCTAGATTTTTGAGGTGAAGCATATTCATCAAATCTGGGTTTGACATGGCCTTGTATGTTAGGCAAAGGTCACCTCTGAGCAAGCGGTGGCGACTGAATAGAGCTGGAGTTCTTTCAGTCGGGCAGCATAGGACAGATTTTGAGACCCTTTATCCTTTTGGTGAGGAACTTTTGTGGCCTCTCCAGCTGCTGCAAGTGTCGGGTCAGATACATTCCGAATGGGGCATTGTACTCAATCATTGGTCTGATGAGTGATGAGTAAAGGGAGACTATGACCTCCCTTGATCTAGATGAGAATCCCTTCATGATAAGGTGGGCAATGTAGAAGGTCTTCCTAACTACTTTAGCTATATGGGTGTCGAATGACAGACTACTATCAACCTGGGTCCCCAGGTCCCTGATAACTTCTTCTGTGCTCAGTGGATTGCCACCTATTTGGTAGCTAGGGGTAACCTTGTTTTTCCCGAAGGGTATGACTATGCATTTTTTGGCAGTTGTTACAATAATATTCTAAGTACCAATTCATTAGTGAGAGACCTGGAAGCACAAGTTGACTGTGGCCTCAATTTGACTACCATATGTCTACTGTGGTGAGAAAGACTTTCTATGTCGCTCATTTGATTAGCAAAGGCATCACCTCAAAAGCAAAAGAAGTTGTAACTCCCCTTTACTAAACCCTCATCAGGCCTATTATTGAATATAATCCTCCTTTTGGTATGTACCGTTCCAGGTACCTGTAGCAACTTGGGAGACCTCAGAGATTTCTAACTAAGAAAATTCAAGAACTCCAGCACATGTCTTGTATGGACAGACTGAAGTCACTGTCACTGTACTCAGTAGCATATAGACTACTTAGAGGTGACTTATGTCTAGTTTATAGGGCTATCTCTGACCAAAATCTAATGGAAATGCTGCGCTTCTGTAAGTCAAATGGGACTAGAGTCACCCATTCCAGGGACCTCAGTCTAGCCTGCGACATAATCGGGATGTGCTGGAGACAGATACATCTCGCAGAGGTTTCCAGTCCTCTGTAATAGGCTTCCAATGCATATGAAGCAGAGCAACTCCATAACCCTGTTAAGTGCAACCTGGACGACTGGATGGGAAACCGTAAATTTCTGCCGGGATTGCCCCGGCTTCTCTTCTGGACATGGCTAGTCCTTGCTAGAAAAACCTTGGGCATAAACAATACCTTTCATCTAGTATTATATTGGGATTTAATGGCTAGGCTTCTAAAGACCCTTAGGTCAATATCCTAGTAACATCCAATGAACCTATGTGTCAATTAATTAATTAACGATCTGTTGCTTGGTTAGGCTATGACCTCTTTCATACTGACTAGGGGAAGTTTAGCCAGTGCACCAGGGAAATACCACTACTCCTTTTGAAAAAAAAAAGCTGTGGGATCTTTTACATCCACATGAGTTATCACCAGCTCAGGCAGATAGGGCCTTGGTTTAACATTTCATCTGAAGCATAGCACACTTGGAAATACATCTCCTGTTTTTGCTGCACTGCAGTGTCAGTACTGTAAAATGAATCCAAACACCTTGTGTTAGAATAGAACCTATACATTTTGATCTTCCACCATCAAGGGTGATTAAACTACCTGTTGATCCACTGATGCTGATGAGATCATCTATTGCCATATCAGTAGAAGTATTTTTAATGTGTGTGTCCCTGTTAATCCAGATTTCTTGCTTCAGTTTTGACTTCTTCACCCTGTAACTCAAAACAGTGTTTCTTAGTTCTCATCACATTTACTTGTAAACAGGTTTCAAAACTTATGATTGGTTTATCAAACAGAAACTGCTTTCATATCTGGCAATACACATGATACTCTCCTCTATGATCTAAGTTTTGTCTTCCAATTGAGCTGAATACCTTTACTCTGTCGCCGAATGTCTAACAACATCAGTCAAAGAAAAAAAAGAATGTACATTTGATTGAAATATGTCAAGAAAAATGCGGAACCAATATATGACACTTTCTTCTTTAGTCTTTATTTATTTTCTGATTCTGCATTTCTTCAAAGATCTTATTTCCAAATTTAATTTCTGAAATTATACCATTCTTGCAACAACCCTGTAGTAATAGTTACTGTGAAAAGTTTGGTCTTTTAAGTTCCACAAAAATGTAATCTTATTCTTTTTCCTGCTGGTCTTCCTGGGCCATGTTCCAAAAGAGTTGCTCTCAGTGTAAGTCTGTTCTGATTCTGAAAGATTTACTGTCAGTGTCAATTACAGGTTACATGTCAGAAGATCGAACAGCTGAAATATCGAAGACCATATGGTCAAGACCATATGATCGATATTTCGGAACATCAGTCTTCTGAAATTGTAAAAAAAAAAAAAAAAAAAACAAATAAAGGAAGATGTTACTGCAGGGAGCCAAGCCCCCCTGCACCCCCCCATGTCGGGGGCTGAACCCCCCACACCCCCTACTTAAATATACCAACTCAGAGATCGCTCTACAACAAGAAATAGGAAAATTTCCCATTCTGCGCTGTATTGTCAGTGTAGCACGATCTCGGAGTTGGTATAT
This sequence comes from Protopterus annectens, assembly GCF_019279795.1. Taxonomy (NCBI): domain Eukaryota; kingdom Metazoa; phylum Chordata; order Ceratodontiformes; family Protopteridae; genus Protopterus; species Protopterus annectens. Next base: position 1,541,030,158 of record NC_056732.1, read on the forward strand.
TTAAGTAGAGGGGGTGTGGGGGGTTTAGGAGACTTGCCCCCTGCAGTAACATCTTCCTTTATTTGTTTGTTTTTTTTTTTTTTTTACAATTTCAGAAGATCGATGTTCTGAAGTATTGATCATATGGTCTCGACCATATGGTCTTCAATATTTCAGCGGTTCGATCTTCTGACATGTAACCAAATTACATCAGTCTTGGGCCTATTTATAAACAGGCTATGGGGGGGGGGCTATGATTCCATGACCAATTTTCTATCTTCTTCTGGAACTATAATGCCATCTTCAAAACTAATGGTGTTTATTTACCCTTCATCTCACAGTAATGATGGACTTTTTTATTCATGCTTATTTTTTAATAAATGTAGTTGTTTGGGGGAAAGTGAGACTGTACTGGTTGTAGGCTATCTTATTGGTGCGAATCTCAATGATCCTCAGACCAAAGAATAAATTACCAAAATTATGCGACCATCTTGGCAAAGTACCAAAACTAAAACACACTTTAAGACCCAGTGCCAATAAATCCAAGCTCAGCAAATGTATAATAAACAAAAAAGAGTTATTCCTGAAAGCTTTGTGTTTTAAATAAATGAGCATTTCTGTAGTCTGGCATGTTTTTTTTTAAAGTTCCAAAACTGCAAACAATGAGTGAGCATTGAAGACATTCATCCATTGCCTGGGGGCAGCGGGCTGCACATCTACTTTAAGGTTAGGCTCCATTTTTCCAGAGGCTGCACAACCTGAAAGTTAGAATCCATTGTAGAATTACACATTTAGGTCCTGCTCTTTGGTGTAATGGGTAATGTGATTTTCAACACAGACTCTCTTTACAGAATCTGTTAAAGAATTTAATTTTAATTTTCATTATTATTTTAGGAATGATACATCATATGCTTCACTGTAGATCAATGAAATTTTAGTGAAGAGCCTTTGCAATCTCAATGGTACAAGAGTTAACACCCTCACCTTTAATGCAGAAAGTTGTGGGTTCTATTCCTACCCCAGGTAGAAGGATTGCTGTCATTGCAGTGCAGCATAGAGGGGTACTGCATTCCTGAGTGTGCCATCTTGCAGTTGAGATATTAAACTGATGCCCCATCTGCTTGGTGGTAGTTTAGGTGGATGTAAAAGATCCACAGCACCTATTAAGAAAGAAAAGGCTCCTAATACCCTGCCCAACTTTCTAGTAGTACTATGAATACCACTGTGCTCACACTGAAAAGAGACCACTAGCCTAATAGGAATAACCTGGTCAACAAAGAATAAATAAGTTCAAAAAAGTAGCTAACTATCTGTGGTCATTGCACTTCTACTATTAAACCTAATTTTAGTACACCCCTTGTCAAGTGCTTTGTCTTATTGGTGGTATTTGCTTAGGCCGGTAATGAATCTGTAAATATAAAATAATACATCAGCAGTTTATCTGTCAACAAAATAGTTTGACGGCACAAGTCAAATATTTTTTGTATGTATTATATTTTGACACTCCCATCGGCAGTACCCTTTAAATGTTTGTATGACATTTTCGTAGGCTGTTCTGCTCCACTGTATTAAAGCAAATTTTGTCCAGCTCTCATTCCCATGGCCAGCAGTGAGAAAGATTCAGGTTAACATCCCTATCACAGGCATACTATCAACATGGAGGTATACCAGCAGCTGGGAAGGGTAGTAAGCATAGCATTCCATGCCTCCATCCTCACCTAACAGTGCGTTCTTTCCATGCAAATGCTTATAAAGCTCAGTCCATACTTTTATATTCTCTGTTAGCTGGCTGGAGGAGGATCACACCAGCTACTAAGTCTGAAACATGCACTTTTCACCACAACACACATGGAATCTTCCAAAATGCTGAATGTATGCAGAACAGTTTGCCAGAAATTGTTTGCAGATGCTTGAAATAATTGAACCCCTGTTTTTGACACCATCTGGCTGTAGTCCAAGTGTTTATTTATTTTTATGTTATTTTTATTTTACATTTGTTGACTGGGATAGTCTAACTGGATTTATGTCCATTTTCAGTAGAGTCCCAGGGAGATAAGCTCCAGGAGATTGCTAGACTACTAACATACAGGTACTACTTGTTATACAGTTAACTACTACAGATTTTAAACAGTTCAGCAATCTTCACAGTTTATACAAAAACATGTTACAAGCATTAGATAAGATATTTTAGAGTTTATGTACAAGACTTCATTAGTAATTAGAAAGTAATTGTTAAAATACATACTTCAAATTTCAACAGTTCAGCAATGCTCACAGTTTAAACAATACTTGTTGCCTGCCTTAGGTAGAATGATTTAGATTTATATGCAGAAGAATTTAACTAGGTATTTTACATTTTCTCTATTAGGATAATATATGTTTTTGCCAACGATAGGCCTTGATCTAAAAAGACACAGATAGAGCAGGAATTAGGTCTTAAGAGAGGGTATTTGGGATACAGTATGAGATTAGTCTGGATTTGTACAGGGACATAACCAATGGGTTTTAAGATAGAGTTTCAGATTGTGTTTAAAAAGTGTAAATGAAGACAGTGATGTAAGTTCATGGGGGAGTTGGTTCCAATACTTTCCAACTGCATTTGAGAACAGAGCATTTCCTGCCATGTTATTAGATTTACATGTTGATACAAGTAGTTTATTTGATGAGCGTAAAGTTGAAAGGATCTTATATTGGGTAATGAGACTAGCAAGTATTGGGGTATTGGTAGTTTGGAAAAGGGTTTTGTGTGCAATGGTGAGTTGTTTAAAGTGAATCTGATTCAGAAGCTCTAACCAGCCTAATTGTTTCAGATTATGGCAGTGATGGGTCGTAAAGGAGGAAGCAGTAAGAAATCTGGCAATGCTATTGTAAGTGTTGGCTAGCTTGTTAAGGTTATTTTTTGATAAGTTAGTATATATGGAAGAAGCATAGAGAAGTGTGAAGATAAGGTGGGAATAGTGGTTCTGGCTAGTGGGGAGAGAAAGGGTTTTATCTTATAGAGGGAGCCTAGTTTCCTGTTGACAGTTTTTATGGTATTGTTTATATGGGTTTCAAAGTTCAGGTTGTTATCAATTAACCTTCAAGTTTCATTCTTCCTTCCTTCCTCAAAATACACTAAATCAATATTTCTTCCTTTTATTACATCACATATCTGATTTCATGTAATTATTTTGTTTATTGTAGACATTTCAGAAGAATTGTAACAACTTATAGTCATCATTTATGACAGTATGTGTCCATTAATTAATCTCTAGTAAATCCAATTTCTTTCACTGGCATGAATGTCATTCTTATGTCATTAAACTATTTTGTTATTGTTCTTTTCAGCTTTATTTTTAGTATTATATCTTTTTCAAAATACTTGGAAAAATAATTACTCAAGTCAAACCTGGTCATTGTTTTATACTGATCATTAGAACAGCATATAAACCTACAGTACATTTCTATACCTGTATAATATAGTTGTTAGTAAGCCATTAGTATGTAGTCCACATTTTGCCCATTTGTTCCACATTATGAAGGCTAGTGTTCCTCATTTTGGAGATGGAAGGTTGAGAGCTATGATGCTGCCTCATAGCAAGAGGTTCTCCAGTTCAGTTATAGGCTGGGGGTATCTTCTGTACAGAGCATGTCCTCCCTGAATCTTAGTGGGTCTTCTTCTAATGCTCCAGTTTCCTCCCACCTTCCAAAGACATCAATTAGGTGACTTGGTGTTCTCCAATTGCCTGTAGGGGTGAGCCAATGTGTGCATTCTGTGATACACAGGATCCCTGTCCAGAATGAGTGTGTACCACAAGGGTAAGCAGTGGACTCACATTTGTTTATTGCCTACATATATGATATTATAACATGTAAAAATATACTGTTTGCCAAGTACATAGATGATATGTAAGTGGGATTACATAGATGATATGTAAGTGGGCTTAAAGCATAAAAATGCATTTCAGAATTAATTTAGGTAGGTCTAGTAAATTCTAAAGACCATTGCCTTGGAGCATATCTAAAGTTAAAAAGTCACATTTAAAAAAAAAGATACAGCCAACACCTATATCACAGGCAGTAACATTTTTAAAAATAGCAAATATGTTCAGGGACCTAGGAGTATATATTGTTAACATACTAGAATCTGCAGTACATTTAAAGACCATATCAAATAATGTAAATAAAAATCTGGGAGTGATGTTGCATTTTAGCAAGTCAAGACAATCAGAAATCACCATCCATACCTACTCCAGTATAATCAGAAATATAATAGCATATGTTATTCTACCTGGATTCCCCAGAAAACACACATGCATATGGAAAACAACTAGATCAACTGAAGTATTGGGAAAATACATATATCAAAGGCAAGGAAACTAAATTTATATAATTTCAAATATTGTAGGATAACAGGAGATTTAGTTCTTTGTTTGAATATTTAAAATATAGGTATTCATGCAAGTCTTTGGTTTCTCCCTACATTTTATTGAGGAGCAGGAAGAGTCACTTGTAAGAAATTACACAGTCATAAGAGGATCCAGTCAGAGCTTACCTGGTAGTAAGAGGTATGATGTCATTGTACAGAGGTTCCACAGATAATGATAAAGGAGGTAGGGACCATATAAAATATCACAAGTATGGTTTCATTGCAACATTATAACTTGTCTGCATATAAGACAGGAGGGCTGGATAATGGGTGTGGGGAGCTGCACTAGCCCCCCAGAAAATACAGAAGGTACACCTGCTGCACAGTGATAAAATGGTTCCTGCTTACAACTATATGCCAGCCAGTGGCTCCCTTGAGTGAGAAAACTGCACAGTCAGTATGTGGGTGACTGTAACTTCATGGTGCTTTTGTTTCAGTAGTTGTTCTTCCAACTGGATGTTTGACACATTCGGATCCTACATCCGTCTGAAAGCTGTCTATAATGAAATAATTTATTGTGTCACACATATTTTATAAAACAAAAATGTATATGCATTATTAATTTTTGATAGCAGAATTTTGTAAATAAAGCATACCTCTCAAGTATACCTCATATTGGGAAATGTTCTTCATTTGGGGTCTTAAAAAGTTCATGTTTCCCAAAGTTCCACATTGAAAGGGTCTGCCACACATTCAGTGTTATGATTTTTTAACTGATATAGAACTAAATCATATTACTTCATCAAAATTTAAAAAATAGCACATTTTAATAATGCAATGAGATTCCTACTTGAAGTTGTTAGTAAGTATTCCAGATTTTGCCCATTCTTCCACATTATGTGAAGTAGTGTCCCTCATTTTGGTGACAGAAAGTTGAGAGCAATGGATAAAGTTCTAAGAAAGAACAAAAAGACAACCAAACAGATACTCATTAAAAACGAAGGACTGCAAGTGTTCGGTGCATTAAGATTAATTAATTGTGCAGTATACTCTCTGAGGGCAGACATATGCAAACTTATACTTTTTATAACACTGCTTATAAAGTTGTCTAATATACTTTGTGTAAATAAATTAATTGCTTTATTCAAGGTACTGAACAATAACTGAACATAGTCTTTGTAAATAAAGAAAATAACTACTTTGCTTGTGATGCTGTTTAAAATTACAAAGTGGAATTTGTCAATCTCCAAATAAAATAAACTAATCTAAAAAAAATGTATTGTGCAAATTTCATTCAAGAGGTACTAAATAACAACAGATATCTAGGAAGACGCAAGATGTCTGTATAGAAACAAGTCAAACCTAAAGTAGATTAGGGTAAGAAAAGAAAGAAAGAAAAAACAGGACATAGACAATTTATGTGTCTGTTAGGAATGATAAGAAATTAAAGAAACTACTAGAATAGGACCATACCTCTAAACTGCCTAGATTTTCACAGAATGTCCAAATTTTTTACTCATAGTTTTGGTCTGTTCCTCTTAAAATTTGATTTTTTTCTGACAAATCACTGTGGATTGAAATGGCTAAACAATGATATACATTTGAGTTTCAGAATTCACATCCATCAGGAAAAATGCACGCTAGTACAAATGCTGTTATTCTAGCAACTTTCCAAGTTTATATAAGTAATATTTAAAATGTGTCCCTATTATTGGGCTTTTGTCCTCCATTGTTTTAAATTTTGTCCAAATTTCTTGCAATAAGAGTTTGATAGGTATGGGCAGAACAGTCGGTCTATTAATTTGAATTCAATACAGGAGGCATGAAGGTCATTGTTAAGACTGACTTAAAAAATGCTTTTTGCAAGGGGAAAGATCCCATGTAAGGCCTATCATGTACTTGCTAGTTTCCTTGCTTATTGTTAAATTTCAGTTAGAATAAATTAAACCTAATTAACCACTAACATTTTAGTACAATTTGTGTAGTCTAACTCACACATCCCATGCAGGTAGGGATAAAAAGATGTAGTCATATCATTAATGATGCTTAACATTCTACTATGAGACCTCAAGTTCCACTGCTCCGAGGAGCAAAACAATGACAAATAATGCCCAAAATACTGAGATTTTTCTTACCCTAATCTACTTTAGGTTTGACTTGTTTCTATACTTACACAGACATCTTGCATCTTCCTAGATATCTGTTGTTATTTAGTACCTCTTGAATGAAATTTGCACAATAGATTTTTTTTTTTTTTAGAAAATACACAAGACTGAATCAATTAACTTTAAGCATTTTTGTCAGGGGGAACAAGGCCCTCTACATCCTTGCCCCCTCGATATTCACAAACTTAGATATACCAACTCGATGGCTGCACCAAACCAAAGAAGGAAGTAATTTCCCAAAACAAGTGAATCATTGCTGGTGTGATTTCCTTTGGCAAACAGAGATTGCTATTGTACTCTTAAGCTTCTCCCCCAGACTACTGATGCTAGATGAATTTCACCTCAAGCACCTTCAGGGGAGCTGAAGCTGGATGCTTAACTTGAAATATGGTAGACTCAGACAGAGTAAGGAAACCCTAAAATGAAGCAAGTCAGAGAAAGAAAGATGAAAAATGAAGTCACAAAATAAAACAAACCAGTGAATTCATAAATAAGTAAACAAAAATAAATAAATAACTTATTTTTAGGCACAGAACTTTATGAAAGCTAAGTCACTAAAGAAGACAAAGCAGTTATAAAAATCTAATATAGCCACTGGAAAGAACAGCTAAGCATGCTTCAGCTTTTCATGACAGCAGTTTGGCAAGCAGAAGCTTTTTGGATTGGGAAACTATACAGGCTTCACTTATTGTTCACAAACAGTTTTGTCTCAGTAACTCTTACTGTTGTCAGGCATTCAGCATATACATTTTCATGATGCTTACACTCCCTGTTTCTGAGAATGCCCCATATCAGGAATAATAAGGAAATAAAGATGTTTTCTGTTTTCTTTTTAACAAGTTTATTTGCAAACATTTTTGCAGTCTTTATCATGTAGCTGTAAATATAAATAAAAATAAGACCCAGGATCCTCTATCTCAATATATGCACAGAGAGACTCTTTAAGTTATGTTTAAATTAAGATTTTGAAATAACAGGTCACACCTCCAGGCAGGAAGATGATAGCTCTGAGGACAATGGAACATTGTCCAGAAGTGAAGATTTTTCTATGGATGTGTCACTTGAGATGGAGTTGTCCAACCTTTAAATTAAGAACCTACCAACCTGTCTTGCTGAAGAAAGAAAAGGGATGCAGAATTCCTGCAATAACGATTGTACAACTTCAATGCACCATATATGGCATGCACTTTTTACATGATGTGACATACAGACTTTTATTTGCACACTTTTGGTTTCCCATAGCTGTACCAGGACCTCTCCTCATCTTCTGAGTCTACTGAAGCTATCTTAGCCACCCTTAGACTATCTTTGACTTATACAAAGGTAATAAAAAGATAAAAGGCAATAGAGAAGTAAGATGAGCAAGTAACTTATATATAGTTAAGAAAATTTACTTTCAAGTCCTAAAGGATACAAACGTAAATAGAGGAGACAGATCCCTAACAACTAAAACACAACACATTGTACATGGGTAATCACCTTATTTGCAAAAATAAATTCAGGGACAATTCTCCAGCAAAGGAAGCAGACATTTGGTACAAGATCAGCTCTGTACAGTAAATACTATTTTAAAATAATCTTAACTTATGAAGTTTGATACAATCATAGAAAATATAAGAACAAGAAAACACATTAAACTATATCAGAAGCTCTCACCATTTCAGACTTTGGAATGGAAGAGGGGCAATTTGTAGAACCAGAAAACTGCCAACAAACACAGACATGTAAATAATCCATTCATCACATTTATTTTTAATTTATTGTTTTATGCACTGAGCTCAAGTTAGCGCTACAGAATATAGTTCATGTACAGCGACTACATAGCGAGGAAATATCTACAAACAAAAATACAGAATAATACTTAATAGGAGCAGTGGAAGAATCAGCTATATTATTACAATTTCTGAGACTGAGTGGATACCAATGTGGTTATAGATTCGGAAAAGACTGAACAATATTTGTGGCACAGGAAGTGATGTTTTTAAGCAAAAGTCCATTTGAACAAATGAGGAAGTTGCTTGGCATGTGAATGATACAGCAGTGAAGTAATCAGGGACTACATTATTGCAAAAATTAGAAGCTTAGATACGAAGCAAATGTTTATATAAATTGTACAATCCCTTTTTAATTTACTAACTTGTTAACATCATTACTTGTTTGCTTTATTTAGTTTCTTATTAGACAGCTGTTGGATTGTTGCACTTTGTACACGATTACTTTATACCTTCCTGAATAGCTCTGCCATGTTGGATTGTTTAATTAGCATGCAATTTGGCTACTTACGCTTTCATTAACCTATTGTGCCATTTACCCTTATTGTGAAGCTGTACACAATGTGCACATGACAGCAGCACTAAGTGTAGGAATTCATAGGATCATAGGACATTACTAGACTAATGGCCCTAGGGTCCATACAAGCCTAGCCAAGTTCTACCCTTATTTCCATGATCTGAACCAGTTGTCCCTGTCCAGCAGGGACACAGATGGAATCCCCGGGATAAATTTACAGTTGCGCATCCAATTGTTCAGATTGCGTTGGAAGATGGTCAGTGGGGTGCTCTGTTTGACATGAAGTGGGAGTCCATTCCAAAGGTATGGTAACCTCTGGGAGACACGTCTGTCCCTCCAGCAGGTTCTGTTAATGTCACATACCAGGTTAAGGTCTTTAGACCGAGTAACTTGTGTACCGTTTGACTTACGGATATAGGGTCATAGATTCATAGATGTTTAGTAGCCTAATGACCACAAGGGCCTTTTTAAGCCTAGCCATGCATCCCAAATCTCTGACAAGTTCTGATATCCTTGATAAGTGTAAGCATGGGCCTGGGAGATGAAACATTTACAGGTTACCTGTGTCCATTACAGACATAGGTGCCAAACCATGGATGAATTTCCAATTTCCCATCCAATTGTCCAAGTTGCACTTGCATTGGGTTAGGGAGGAACTCTGCTTCACATGGATGAGGAGCCTGTTCCGTAGATGGGGTAGTCTCTGGAATACATACCTATCTCTCCAGCAGGACCTATTTATATCACAGGCAAAGTATAAGTCTTTAGAATGGATAATTCTGGTGCTGTTTGTTTTGTGGATATGCAGGAGGTCCATCAGAGTGGGGTCTGACAGTGCCCTATATGTCAGGCATAGATCTTCCCTCAAAAGCCTGTAGGAGGCAGAATACAGGGATAGGGCCTTGAGGTGGTCTGCATAGGACAGTTTTCTTATGCCCTTTATTCTTTTAGTGAGGAACCTCTGTGGACATTCCAATTGTTGGATATGCCTGGTTAGGTACATACCAAAGGGGCATTGTACTCAACGATAGGTCTGATGAATGCCGAATACAGTGGAACAATGACTTCCTTGACTTAGATGCTATACCTTTGTTTATAGGTTGTGCAGTATAGAATGATTTCCTCACCACTGTAGACACATGATGGTCAAAGGCTAGATTGCTATCTATGTGTGTCCCTAAGTCCCTGACTACTGGGTCAACTCTAAGGGGTGTGTTGTCAATATGATAGTTATCAGGGATGGGTGACTTCCCAAAGGATACTATTATGCATTTCTTGGCATTTCGTTTTAGTCCATGGCTCTGACACTAATTGTTTGTCTGTGTCGGCCTCTCCTGGAGAACATTTGTGTCAGTGTGAGAGTCAATGATAGCTCCTAATTTGCAATCATCTGCAAATTTAGTCAGCCAGACACCACTGACATTGGCCTTGACTTCTGAGAAGTAAATGACAAAAAGGAGCGGTCCAAGGACTGATCCCTGAGGGACTCCACTTGTGACTGGCCTCTTTGTAGAGGTGGACTCCCCAATTTTAATTTCCTATGTTCATTAATCTGGCCCACTGTCTTAAATATGGAAAAACATAGGACATTTTTGTTGGAGGTATGGCTACTTGTACTATTAATGGTATTAAGTCTGAAAGTAAAGAAGTTCATATTTTGGGAGGTATATGCCAAAATGTTGGAAGGCAAGAATAAAAATCATCAAAAAGGCTTGGCAAAAGGGAAATAAAATTGAAGGGATGAATCAATCGATAAAGAAAAAGATGACCAGTATAGTTGATTAACTTCTTTTAGTTAACTGACGTAACTTATTTGTCAAAAATGCATTTATTTGTGTATTCATTCATATTTGATAACTGGGTATAATCTGACTTGACAGAAGCAATTTTCAGTGAAGTTTCAGGGAAAAGGCACTGTTAAATACATTACTTCACACAGTCCATAGTAGAAGTTACAAATATAATATACTTATCAGAAACATATGCAATGAAGAAAATTTAACACTGGGATATAACTAATAAATAAAGACTCGGAAAACATTAAGTATTTACAGTGGCAGCAATCTAATAAAGACAAGCACAAATTCCACAAATGTAGGAATAAGAAAGATTGAAACAACACTGTAACACTGCATGCTGTTTAACATCTCAGCACACAGCAATATCAGAACATTGTACCATCAATTCATTCATTACACACAAACATTTTCCAGCAATTTGTCATTTTGTACAGAGTTTAATAGTTCCCACAGGTGAGCAGGGGGATCAAAACAGAGCCTGGTGGGGGATGACTTATGGGACATAATCATTAGCAGTAAAGCTAGACAGGAGTAGATTAGTACAAACAAGGCAGGAGCAATTGGAAAGTTATAAAGAAACAGGAATCACTTTGTTAAATGTTCTGTGTCATCATAAAGTTAGAAAGAAACAGGAATGAATTTGTCAGACAAACTGTAGCATCGGAAAGTTAGAAAGAAACAGGAATGAATTTGCCAGACACACTGTGGCATCGCAAAGTTAGAAACAAACAGGAATGCATTTGTCATTTACACTGCAGCATTGGAAACTTAGAAACAAACAGGAATGCATTTGTCATTTACATTGCAGTATCAGAAAATTAGAGGCAAACAGGAATGCATTTGTCGGATACAGTGCAGCACAAGTAGTTGTTACCTGCCTAGATCCTGTGCAGTAAGATAGTTAAGAATTTTCCTTGGCTATGGGTATATGATGACTTTGGTAAAACCCATCTGAGTGAGGAATTATCAAAGAGAAAGTTGTGGGAGATATCATCAGTGTACCCTGTTTTCTCATTTGTTTATTCTTCCCTTAATTTATGAGACAAATTTTAAGCAGAACCCAACTGTAAATTTCATTTTACAGTGAAATGCATGAGAAACTGGTGTTTACTGGTAGAAAGTGGTGAAAATGAAAGTTAACTTACTTCTTTTCTTGAATGCTAGTGAATGAAAACTAGAAAGTGAATGGATTCTGGTAGTGTTATGGAAACAGTTATATGACTGTATATGACTGTTTTTTTTTTTTGAGATATGACCTGGAAACAAATGGAGGAGAGGATCCCTGTGTTCACCCATGATGCTAACTAACTGTCTTATGCTAAGAAAATAAGCCTGACTGGTTAATGGAAAGAAACATTATAAAACTCTGCAGAAGAGACTGTATTTGAAAACTAGCTGTAAAAACATGTGGGGGCCTATATGCAAATTATTGTTTTACTATGAATTAGTAAGGCAGTTGTGTCAGTCACTGTGTAAATGCTGTAAATAAAAATGGTTATAAAGTGCCATGCAATAATGAGGTGTGAGCATTTTGGTGCAAAGAGGTATGGTACAATAAGAATCAGTCATAGTGAAATGGCATGCCTGTTAGCACAGATGGATGCAGGGTGAGAGTCAACAGTAGGCAATCTAGGCAGCTGATTAGGGTTGGCAGAGGGGCCTGGCCACAGCATTCCATTTAAAAAAAAAAAAAAGTTTTCTTACTTTGCTGACTGACTGCATACTGTTGCTTAATACATTTAATATATGGGAAGGATGGTAGTCTTTACAAGTTAAATAATAAATAAAGAAGACATATTGGACATTTGTTATTCATTTCCCATACCGTAGTATGCTTTGCAACAAAATTAAATGTTTATATTTTGGAGAGTCAGAACTTGTAAACAGAACTTCTTGGAATAACAGTTGTTTGGAAAAATGGCATGGACTAAACCCTGTGCCACTGCAGTGTGAAGCAGAGATCTTAACAATTGCATTCTACTTGTACAAAGATCCAGGAATTTGAAGAGAACCTACTGAGGCTGTGAATAGTAGACATAGTAAATAATAAGTAACCAAGGGTAAGACATTGATTAAGGTAGAGCATTTTATAGATCAGGCAACTGCAGGCTGCAATTGACATTCGGATGATTGGCAGCATATTAGCTCTGATCTTTTGCCTAAGCTTATTCTCAATAATGATATGTTTTTTTCCTTGACAAAGGAGGTGAGGGACTTGTATATTAAAAATACATTGATATTACTCTGTTGACTGAGCTCATTTGTCATTTGCCTTTTCTTTAGGTTCAGTTGTTCCTTCAGTCCTTCATTCCAACAATCAGTACAGGGGGGCTCGTGTAAGTGATTGATTTAGTAGAAAGCATATGGTTAAACTAAAGGACTCTGATGGAACATAAAGATGGTTATGCAATTCTGACTTGTATAATCTGCTAGTTCTAATAACATTTTTTTGGTGTAAGAAATACTTTTTTCTACACAATCCCCTGGATTCACAAAGCTCTGTGCAAGAATAAGGCTATTCTTGCACAGAGTGGTTTGTGTCCATTTAGGATAGCACTGCACCTTGCATATGCATGAAGGAGTGCTGCTATCTAAACTAAACAAACACTGGGGTCTGGTGGTGGTTAAGGTAAGGTGTTTGCCTTGCAAGCACAAGGTGCAGGGTTTGAGTCTCACAAGGGATACTTGGCTAGGCTTAAAATGGCTCGCAAGGGCAGTTAGCTTAGTACTAATCTATGAACCTATGAACCTATGAATTAGGAGTGAGTGCAGGGGGCATGTGTCAGCAGTGCCTGCACCTGAAACACACCCCCTTTACTCTGAAAGTGCCATACGATACTTTCTGACACAGATGAGTGTCAAACTATATAATATTAGAGCCTGGCTCTAATATTATATAGTAAACGAGTGTCTGCAGACACTGAAATGTAAATAGATAACATTTCAGTTTCCACGGACACTGAAAAAAAAAAAAACACAAACACCTAGAAGGCAGCATACCCCCAAATGTATGCACTCTTGCCCTACATGCATGGAAGCAGAAGGGCAAGAGGAAAGGAATACAAAATAAAAAAATGCAATAATAATTTTTTTTTTCATGAAATAAATCTGAAGTTTAAGTACCGTGCAGCTTGTTTGCACAGCTTGCCGCTATGCTTAGCCTGGCTGAAATAATGAAAATGATAGACAAGTGCTACTGTGATAGAAAATGTTATTAAGCTGGCACAGCATAGTGGTACCTGCCATGGTATAGCCTGTAGAACATGCTTGGTTTGACTCCCCCTTCTGGCCAATTTAATAAACTTTTAAGGAATTTGAATGATAGATGTCAATCATATGGCTCATGTATAGCAGAGTAGGGGTGTGAATATGTAAAATATAAATGCATAAAATAATTTATAAATTTAAGAAAAAAAATAGATTTAAGCAATGCTTTGCTAATGTAAGCATTGCTTACCTGCTATCAGCTCTGCTTAGCTGGTGTAAGCATTGCTATGCGGATTTGTGCGAAGCTAAGCATAGTGCAGCATATTAAAATCGGCCAATGAAGAAAAAGTGATGGGAAACTGCCGTATTTAAACTGCACATGTGGGTATACAGCAATAATCATTTGGCATTGCACACAGCAGGACCAAAGTGTCTGGCATTGGTGAAGGTGTGTGCTTCCGAGCGCAACATTGGGGCATCCAGGAGTCCAGTGTCATGGTTGGGCTCCTAGTTAAAAACCATGATGGCAAGTGACTGCAGGGCCAGTACCAGGGCTCACAGTACAAAGCAGAGGCCTGGGGCCAGCTTGCACGTGATCTCACCAGTGCCACTGGCATACCCCAGACTGGTGAGCAGGTACGTCATCACCATAATGACTTGAAGCAGAGAAGGGGTGCACTCTTGGACCAGTGGATCCAAGAAGCCCGAGTGCAGGATGTCCCACCTGTCTGTAAGTATGCAGTCTTATGTATCTTTAACTAAGTATGGAAAAAGTTCAACTTGTGACTGTGCAGGTGTGATTAATGTGTGATGTCTCCCCATACAGCTGCTGCAGAGAAGTCCCAGAATGTGCAGGCTCATGCCCAGCAACTGGCCTGGCTGGTCAGCAGTATGGTAAGTACAGAATACCCACTACTATTAGCAGTAAGAAATCAAAATTATAGTAATGGTAGTACTGCCTGTATATATAATTGTGCTGTAAAAGTCAGGAATAAATGCCTGTGTCAGGCTGCCAGTGTTACAATACAGTATTCCCAGCTGCTGTGTAATACAGATATCAGTAGCAAACAAGGTACAATATGCAGGATAGGAATATTAGAATATGTATGAGTGTGTCTGAGTGAACCTGCCAAGAAAGTGCCATGTCAGGTCTACTGCAACAGTTAGAATTACAAGCATTCCCCTGTGCAGATCATGCAGGAATAGTAATTGTGGATTTCTGAGTTGTACACAGATATGTATGTCAAAACTAATAAAGATGATCCCAAACACTGGTGTGTGTCATCTCATGTGTACCTGATAAATAGAAATGTGTATGTCCTGCAGAATGCATTAACTGAGGTGAACTGATTTAGCACTGCTTGTCTGCATACTTTAGAATGAGCATGTCAAATAACTGGAAAAAAGCAACAGTACATATTCCCATCAGAATGTGTTTTACTTGTTCTGCCAGCATTGTCCTGTGTTAACCTTTCAATATAGCTGTATGTAGCTGTGAATGTACTGAAAAATGTATAAGGCTAACAGGTGCAGACTTAAAACCTACACTGTGTACTCAGGAATCTAAATTGCAGTATGTAGCTGTAAAACAGTCAAATGTGCAATCCAGCTAATGCGCACATGTTTCACAAACAGTGAGACCAATGTCTGCTGTGTATGCATAATTTGTACTGAAAATAGGAAACAAATAATACAATGTCATAATAAAAGTACTGTGCACAAAAATATGTACTAGACAGAAATGCCACAAGCAGAACTTAACACTTCCCCAGTAGCTCAGCCTGATAAGGACTAGGCCTGTAGTTCAATTTTGCACACACAGTACGGTTCGAATCCAGGGACTGCCACTAATGTATCAGTCTGGTTCTGCAGTTGTAAACTGCAATTGGAATAGAAAAAATAATGTACTGCAATGCATACATTTTCCATACAGGGCACACAGGTAAAGAAATCTGAATAGAAATGCTAGTATGATGTGTATAACTATGAAAGGTGCACAATTGCTGTGTTGAACAGACCCAGTCCTACAAATAGATGCAAGCTAGACATCCACACTCTGCTGTCTGGCCCAGACAAGCCCCTCAAGTGTCATGCTGTCATGGATAGTTTCCCCAGTTGCCAAGAAACCTGCACACAGAGAATGTTACAGTAGATGTATGTGAAAGGTACAACACACATTCCAGGGCCTGCAACTAATATGTGAATCTGAAATATGTGTAGAAACAGCAATGTAATGTGCACACAGTTCATCTGCACAGGCCCACAGGTAAAGAAATTGGTATAGAAACAGGTCTGATGTGTATAACTAAAATAAGGTTACAGTTGCTCTGTTGATATCTACAGCTGTTGGTGTGTTGTAGCAGCCCCATCGCCCAGATAGAGTATACGTGTGGTCAGAATGCAGAGTAGTGAATAGTAGTGCACTGACAAATATACCTGATAACAGTTGTCAATTGAATCTGTTCCCTTCCCCCACCACTCAACTGATCAAACCATCACACTGAAACCAACATGGGTATGTTCCTAAACAAACCTCTACTGCTGGGACTGTTGTTCCATTTGGTTTATCATTGTTTAAACTGTTTGCATACTAATATTCCCTGTTGAATAATCATCTTATTGCCTGCCTGACATACCACTAACTGGCATGCTTTTGCAACCCTGAATGCCAGTCCATATATGCATGGGTTCTGTTAGCTATGGCACTGTTATAATTGTACTGTTTTGGGTAAATGGGAATATCCATGCATGCTATTTTGATTAATGTTGTAATGTGTTGCGCATGACTAACCAATATTCATTGTTAATTTCCACACCATAGCACATATGGGAAGGCAGATCCCAATGGATCTGCCTCACCCACCCCACCTGGCTGAGGAACCAGGTCCCAGCACGTCTGGGACCCGACTCCGATCTTCCTCATCTGCTGGTCCTGCACCACCTTCGAGTGGAACTGCTGCAGGGGATGGGGCTCGCCACCCCCTGCAAGTGGGCATGGTGAGGACGTTGTCACCCAGGACGAGGTCTGTGGCATGGTATGCAGTGTCCTCCAAATGGAGCTGAATGACTGCCTGTGCCAGGTGAAGGGCAGGCTGTCACAGCTAGTGGGGCAGGTGGCCCCTCCAGCCCAGCCCCCAGCACAGCCACCTTTGGGGCTTTGAAGGAGTAGTGGTGACTGCCATTGGGAGGGGACATCATTGCCACTACTACCATCTGGGGGGCTCATGAGCCTCAGATTCCAAACCACCCTCCCCGTCAAAGTGTTTACCCCCCCATGTGTCATACACCGCCCCTCTCTGCTGTCTTGTCTGTCTTATCTGTCTCCCTTGCCACACTTTACCAATAATCCTTCCTTAACATCCCACTCTCACCTTAAAAAAGAAATGTCCCCATCCCACAATCTAACCCTACCAATCATCCATATTGTATGATGTCCACACACCTCCCTCTAGGATGTGAGGCTCCAAATTCTAAAATGCCCACATTGAAAGCAGCTGTTGCTGCCAAAGAAATGCAGAGCTATGGTCCTTTCCTACACCAGTCCTGCAAATCCCTACTTGTTTCTACTCTTGTTTGTCCCCCTGCTTGCCCCAATTTCACCACTTTCCTATTTCCCTTTTTTCTTTTCTTTATTTGAAATTAGCGCGGGTTTAAGCGGTTGTAAGTGGCCGTAAGCAAAGATAAGCTCACGTAAGCGTAGCTTAGCTCTGTGCAAACCCACTCAAACCCACTTACAACTGCTTTAAAGTGCATTAGTCACTGTCTCCTCCATTAGCCCCTGTTCTGCCCAGCAACAAAATAAGCAGCCCTTGCAAGTCTCAAACATAAGACGCTACATACTATAGCCAAAGTGATTCGCTACTAAGCCATTTCAGATGTAAATAAAGCCAATATTTTCTCAAACATATCATCCAGCACAGTCATTCAACAGTAGGGAAAATATGGAAAAACAACAGTCCCAAGGATGAAGCAACAGCAAAAACTAATAAAAACCAAACCACCAGTCTGACCGAACAATGAAGGAAACCACCAGCAGCTTTGACGGTCAGACTGGTGGTTTGGTTTTTATTATTTTTTAGAAGGAGAAATGAATTTATATATGTAGATGTCTGTATGTATGTGTGTATATATACATATATATATATATATATATATATATATATATATATATATATATATATATATATATATATATATATATATATATATATATATATATATATATATATATATATATATATATATATATATATATATATATATATATATATATATATATATATATATATATATATATATATATAAACAGAACAAATAAATATATGACCAAAGTCACCATTAAATGGGGTGAGCTGGCCCAAAATAAGTACCTCTTGTAATTATTGATATCATCCCCTCCTCCGCAGCTGAACAGATCTGCCTTGCAACACAATAACCAACACTTGCAAGTCTCATACTCAGGACCCTACACAACATATCCACAAGTTAACAGTAATCCATCTCTGCTGTCTGCTGTACGATGTCAGGATAATATCTATAACATATCATGCAGAACAGTCTATGTACCGTAAGGAATGTACAATGTGGAAGCAGTAAACATTCCAGTGATACATATGCAGATAAATATATATATATATATATATATATATATATATAATATATATACATATATATAGCTTTATATGTATATACACATACATACACATATACATATATTGCTTCTTATAGATATGCATAAGAAGATATATATGTAGAGGTTGCACAGCATATCGAACAGCCAGTATTCCTACAGTTGCCACCTTTTAAAATGGTCAGTGTTTGATTCTTTCATACAAAAGACAATTATTGCATAAAACATATACCCACAGACAAGTCAAAGGATATGACACCACACACAAGTTTGCATACATAGAAATGTTTATTTGTGTACTATTTCAGTTGTATATGCCATTTCTTATAGCAGTTAGGTGTTTGAAATACATAACTGAGTAATGCAACTCTCAAACAAAACATTTGATACAGTAATCTGAAATCATAACATATGTTGCTGTCCAGGCCAAGGCCTTCAAGTAGTACAACAGTAAAGAAACACTGGCCTGGGAGATAAGAATCAATCAACACTAATTAATTACAGATGTAGTTCAGCAGCCTCCAATTATACTCTGTACTCAACCCCTAGGGGGAAAAGAATTAAGTTGTCACAATGTAAATGTATCTGAGACATAACAATGCTTGACTTAAAACATCAGTATCACACTGACAAACAGAGCTGTCTGTAAGACTACCCACCACTGTTCCCATGGTGAAATGTATGAAAATGTACAGCCATATGCCTTCATGTGTCTTACTACTGATATCCCTCACATGTTGTAACATGCTAGGTTAAAAATGGTGCATATCCCTCCCTCATAGAATGAATTACAAGGGCATATAACAGTGTTACATACACTGACCTCTGGACTGTACAAGGTCACACACATTTTGTCTACCTGTAGCCCTCATATATATGGACCCTACCCCAAAATATGTGTGGGAGTCCACAACATCATTGGAATGATAGCTGGAATGCCAGCACTACATAATGATAGGCCACTACTTAACAACCTCTTACTGCATGACATATGGACAAAGCCTGGTATATAGGTGAAGGACAGAGGCTGGAACACAGAGCCATATTTGCAACTCAGGAATATGAGAGGGAGAGAGAGAGAGAGAGAGAGAGAGAGAGTGAGAAAGACAGGGAGAGAGAGAGAGAGAAGTAAGTAAAAGTACAAACCAAGACAAACCAAACCAGAGGTATATAACACAAGAGACACATAAAAGTGTACATAGAAGAGAGGACTATACTACCTCTATGTATGTAAAACATATATGCATGTAATTAAATGTAGTACTTGGTCTGTAATAATGGGATAGATAATGCGGAAAGATTTATATGTGCCATCAAGACTTGTTGTAATGATGCCCTGCTGAACAACTGCTATGGCCATAGCAACTGGCCCTGTGGACAGTGGGGCATACCTGTCAACTGTGCAGAACAGCACTGAATGACAAGATGTAAGCCATTACAGTGTGTGTTCTGTACCTCAAGACATGTATATTAGTGTGGCAAATAGGTGGTGGTGGAAGTAATGAAGTTATGATAGACACATGAGTTTCAGACCCCACCACCTGCAGGACAGTCATGTTAACGTGAAATGTATCATGCACAGATGCAATAGGTTTATAATAGGCTTACCTGCAATCTGCCCCTATATATACCCCCTAATGTTAGGCTGTCTCCACATGTGACACCTGTCTGTTTTGTAGCAAGGCAGAACAGTGCAGCTGTGGAGGAAGGAGAGTTAGAGAGTGTGGACATGATTTTTGAATGCGCTCGCTCTCTCTCTCTCTATATATATATATATATATATATATATACATGTATGTGTGTGTATATACATGTGTGTGTGTGTATATATATATATATATATATATATATATATATATATATATATATATATATATATATATATATCTATATACATGTATGTCTACAGATATACATATACACACACACACACACACACACACACACACACACACACACACACACACACACACACACACATATATATATATATATATATATATATATATATATATATGGGAGCGCTTTACATAATCGAATTACTGAAAGCTCGAATTGCATATGGTCGAGACCAGAGGTTCATAGGTTCATTGCTTGGTACTAGGCTATCAGCCATAGGCCCTATACAAGCCTAGCCATAACAGTTCCTTGGCTATTTCTTCCCACACTATTTACTTCCCTGGAACCCTGTCTAGCAGGGCGACTGACATGATCCCCAGGTGAATTTCCTTTCTCCCATTCAATCATCAAGGTTCCTTTTGAAGAGGGCCAAAGAGGCACTCTACTTGACATGTATGGGCAATCTATTCCAGAGTCTGGGGAGTCTCTGGGTCAGGAACTTATCCCTCCAGCATGTTTTGTTTATTGTGATGACAAGGTTTAGATCCCTGGAGCGTGTGGCTCTGAGGGATTGGGATTTCTTTAAGTGTAGCATGTCCAACAGCTCTGGGTTTGACATGGCCTTGTATGTTAAGCAGAGATCGCCTCTGAGTAGACGATATGCGATAGAGTATAGCTGGAGTTTTTTAAGGTGGTCAGCATAGGGGCATCTGCTTTAGGCCTGTGATTCTTTTAGTGAGGTATTTCTGTGGCCTTTCCAGTTGTTTCAGATGTCTTGAGAGGTACATACCAAACATGGCGTTCTATTCTATAATGGGTCTAATGAGAGATGAGTACAATGGGACACTGACCTCCTTTTTTTCTGGATGAAAAGCCCTTAGTGATGAGGTGTGCCACATAGAAGGATTTCCTGACTGTTGTGGTGATGTGGTTATTGAAGGTGAGACCACTGTCCACCTGTGTCTCTAAGTCTCTTATCACACTTTCAGTGTTTAGTGTACTGCCACCTATATGGTAATACATGGATACATGTTTTTTCCCAAAGGGGATAACTATACATTTCTTGGCATTGAGCATGAGCCCATGGCTCTGGCACCAGTCGTCTGTTTCTGTAAGGCCCTTTTGTAGAATACCCACATCATTTGGGGATTCAATAATAGCTCCCAGTTTGCAGTCATCTGCAAACTTTGTTAGCCAGAGTCCCTTAGTGTTGGCCTGTACTTCAGAGAAGTAGATGCCAAACAAGAGCAGTCCCAGGACTGAACCCTGAGGTACTCCACTTGTCACTTGTCTGGAGCTGGATTTGGAGTGGGCTGCTTTTACAGTATGGGTTCTATCAGTAAGCTAGTTAGCAACCCATTGGGTGATGTAGGGATTAATGCCCAGCTTAGTAAGTTTATCTATGATTCCAGAGTGGGGGGATGGTGTCAAAGGCCTTGGCAAGGTCTAGATAGGCTGTGTGGACCACCTTACCCTTGTCCATGGCTCTGGAGACTGATTCGAAGAAGTCAATCAGGTTCAGGAGGCAAGATCGGCCCTTCACAAACCCAAACTGGGTGGGGTCCAGTGTTTGAAGGTTGCCAATGTCTTTGTTTATAAGTTCCATGATAATACACTCCATGTCCTTGCAGATAAGGCTTGTCAGACTGATGGGACGGTAGTTTCTGGGATCCAAGGTGGAGCCCCCCTAGTGGAGTGGGATAACTGTAGCTCTGCACCACCCAGTGGGCATGAAACCTGAGGTGAGGCTATGATTAAACATGACACTTAGGTGAGGTGCCAGTTCATATTGTAGTTCATGTAGTACACAGCCCGGGATGTCATCTGGTCCCATGGATGCTGTATTCTTAGCTTTGGAGAGTGTGTTTTTTACCTGTGTGGCTGTTATTACCGGAATTTGGCAATCTTTCAGTATTGAGATGGGCCATTTAGGGGGTGAGAGGGGGATGACGTTGGCACTGAATCGATCTGCCAGGATATTGGCAATATCCTTGGGATAAGTATATTTAGTGCCGGTCTGTTTTAGCTCAGAGTAGATCTGAGCATTACCATTTAGATTCTTGCCATAGTTATAGAATGCCTTGTGGTTGTCTTTGGAATCTTTGGCAATTTTATTTTTGTAACTAGCTTTGGAGGATTTTATGAGGGATCTCAGTTTCTTGCTGAGGCTGGTAAGGGAGTTTTTTGCATCCTGGGATTTTCCTCTTTTCTGCAACAGTTTCTTCTTTTTGTTGTAAAGTTTGTTTATGGTAGGGGATCACCAGATTGGCTTCCTTTTTTGGATGAGAGAATCTTGGTTCTATTTGGGATGGCACGATTCATGCATGAGTGGATGTGCTCGTACAGTGCGTTAGTGTAGGATTCAGCATTTGAACTTTCAGTTCCTGTCTGCATGGGTGTCATGAAGTTTGTCACTTCTGCCTTGAGTAGCATGAAGTTGGCTTTGGA
Source organism: Protopterus annectens (assembly GCF_019279795.1). NCBI lineage: Eukaryota > Metazoa > Chordata > Ceratodontiformes > Protopteridae > Protopterus > Protopterus annectens. The sequence goes on from NC_056732.1 coordinate 1,541,052,862, forward strand.
GAAGTTCTTTATGGAGGTTTCCTTACTGGGGGGTGGGATGTGGATATTAAGGGTGATTAGCTTATGGTCAGACCTGACTAACGAGGGGGTGACCATAGGTGTGGAGCATCAAATTCCCATGTTGGTAATGACCAGGTCTAGGATATTGGAACCCCTGGTGGGACTATGGATTAGTTGATCCAGGGTGTTGGAATTTATGAATTCCAAGAAACGTTGGGCAAAGGTGTTGGTACAGAAGTAGTTTTCCCAGTTAATGGCAGGGTAGTTAAAATCACCCAGTATTAGGATGTTTGGTTCTATCTTAATATTTTCCAGTATGTTTAAAAAGGTGTAGTGAGAATCTTGGGGTATGGTGGGGGATCTGTAGCAAGCTACAATTTGGATTGCAGTCTTACCTAGTGTTAGTTGCACCTGGAGAATTTCAGACGCATTATGTTGGGCAACTAGCTTGATGGTGTGAATATCCTTGGTGAATATTGACACTCCTCCACCTTTAGTGTTTTGGTCCTGGTTTGGTGGCCAAAAAGTGTGGTAAGAGTTGTAGCCTGGTATTGCAGGGATGCTCTCTGGAGCCTTGAACCAGGTCTCAGTTACTGCACAGATATCGATGTTCTCCATTTTTAGGAGTGCCTCGAGAGAGTGCATTTTGAGGTTTAGACTTCTAGCATTGAGTAGCATTACCTTCAGATTTTGCATGCTTGTACCTGTTATGGTGGTGGTTTTGTCCTTTGAACTTTGCCTAAAAAAGGCACTATAGAGCTGGCAAGAGCCTTAGCCAGTAACCTGAATCCCAGGGGCGACAGCTCAAACTTTCAGTAACTCGAATGTATAAAGTGTTAAAAAATAACACTTTACTTACCTTAAAACATTACTTGCATACAGAGGCAAGGATCCTTGTATGCTCTGCATGTAAGTAATGTTTTCATTTTTTTGCGATGTTGACAGGAAACGGGAAATCTCCCATTTTGTGCTTCTGCATACAGCGCAAAATGGGAGATTTCCCTTTTCGCCATAGTAGCACATTCTCAGAGTTGGTATACTTAGGCACAGCCCACCACATGGAGGATGCTGGGAGGCCCCCCTGCAAAAGCGATGTATGATTTTTTTTGTTTTTTTTTACGTTTCATTTTAGGAGTTCGAGTTTCCTAAAATCGATCTTATGGTCTCGACCATATGAAGTTTGGGTTTTTGGGAATTCGAGCTTCTAAAGTGAATCCATATATATATATATATATATATATATATATATATATATATATATATATATATATATATATATATATATATATATATATATATATATATATATATATATATATATATATACACATTTCCCTACTGTTGAATGACCGTGCTGCACAATATGTGTGAGAAAACATCACACATATCTATACACACACATATATACAGTAGTAAGTGGGTGCGAAATGGACAGTCCTGTCTTCTGTGAAAGCCATGTTGGGAACACATTGCCCTTGTTTGTGAAGGAGTGAGTGGTATGTTGGGGAAGGATAGTAGGTATATTTGGGGAGGTAGGGTGGGTTGGAAGACAGACAAGACAGCATACAGGGGTGGTATATGACACGTGGTGGGTAAACACCTTGGATGGGGAGTGGTGTTTGGAAAGTGGAAGCCCATAAGTCTCCAAATGGAAACAATGGGACCAAGGTCCCACCCATGGGCAGTCACAACTGCACCTTCATGGCCCTGAAGGTGTCTGGGCTGGGGGCTGAGGTGGAGAAGCATGCGGACCCTGTAAATGTGTACCGAGGGCCTCAAGGTGGTGCATCACATTCCCCAAGTCTCTGTGGAGCTCTCTTGCACCAGACCCTGGACCTGACTTCAGGTGACAGGTTCCTGTCTATGTGTGATCCTGGGGGGGGGGATAAACACCATCCCCTGAGGTGGTTCCACCTGAAGGTAGTGCAGGACCAGCAGATGATGAGCTCCTGGGGTGGGTCCCAGATGTGCTGTGGCCTGGTAACATGGCCAGATGAGTTGGGAGAGGTGGTTCTGCTGGGAACTGGCTTCCCAAACATGCTATTGTGTCACAGTTATAGAACATATGTTGGTAGTAATAGTCCACACATTCCAGGATTACAGCATGCATAGTTATTCCCATTAACACAAAACACCAGATTTGGAGCAGTCACATAGCAAACAGAACACATGCATATATGGAACCATAATGGCCCTTACAATGGCATGCAGGTGACATTGTTAGCAGCAGGCCACCAATGATAGTGTTTCAACATGAAACATGGCTAGAAACACATTACACAATTTGTTGTACAATACGATATATGTCCCAACAGTAGGTTTGCTGTAAACATACCCAGTGAGCTGTGTTTTCAGATTATTGTTGCAGATATGGTGGGGGGGAGACAGACATGTGAATTAACAACTATTATATCCTTGCAGTATGAGGTTCTCAGACCTTTTTTCCTCTTTATGTCTTTTAGGCACCATGTCCCAAGAGCGTTTGCCAGTCTATTCCCCCCAGGAAAATGAGGTTATAATAAACTACCTGGTGCAGCACTATCACACCCTGTTTCGTCATACAGCTCATGATCTGCAGGAGAGGACCGCCCTGTGGAACGAGCTCATCCACAGGGGAAACAATGTCGGCCTGCATAACTGCAGTTATGAGCAGGTCCAACATTGTTGGAATGACCTACTCTGCCACACCTGTCAGTGTGCTGCTGCAGTTAGGAGGGACCAACTAGCCTTGGGGGGGGTCATGCCATACAGCCCCCTGACACATGCTGCGGAGCTCCTCACCAACCTCAGGGCACCTGCACACCAGTAAACACAAGACCCTGTGGATAGCATTGTGGAGGTGGGTGCTGCCCACACAATAGATGAAGAGCGTGCAGGTAAGGCCCCAGGGCACATCAGTAGACCACTGTTGTTTATCCATCCGCATCTGTACAGTTAGATCATGCATATGTGAGATGAAATATATATAGTCTGTGGCTGTGTTGTAGTAATAAACAGATGTGCATAATCTGTAGTATTGTGGGCTTGTACTGTTGATGTACTGTAATGCTGCACCCACCCTGTACCAATGCTACAGGTGTGGCTACTGACATCACATCTCTCACACAATTATGTAGGTCCCTCTGGTATACCTCCAGGGCAGCAGCTTGTAGCTGGTGAGTATGGTGTTTGTTCAGGTTTGCCAATACACTGGTCATGTTATGGCCATGGTATATTCCATGCACACATTTAACATGCCTACCCATAATACATGCTGTACACGTTCATGTATTGTTGCTGTTAACTGCACTGCATCACAGTGGTCACCATGATGGTGTATCTGAAGGGTATGTCAGACTCATGCAATATAGCTAACATCCTGTCATTGCAAAATGTGTGCACAGAGATGAACATAATGGTGGGACAAATAGCCTACAGTAGGGACATGTCTGAAACATCACCCTTATACACTACTACAGCAGTGTATATACCAATATTACAATGGCAACTGTTACAGATCTACACTACGGCATATCACAATACTGCAGTCCACAACCCTTACAACCTGCAATGTGGTTCTAACATGAGCAATGATTGTGTAATATGGAATCCTATGTTAGGACAGCTAATATGGGGAAATACATACCTTCACAAACACTGGAAGCATATGTGTGCATACACTCCAGATAAAATATAGTGGAAGCAGCTGTTAAGGTACTGACAGCATACATTCTTCATGAGTATGGAACTTCCAACAAGTACAGGTCCCCAATGTCACACCAAGAAATGGGCTGCTGTCCAAGACGTTTGGCCATCAAATGTGCCCACTTACCTGCAACAGAGGCAGCCGTGGCTTGCACACATCTTACATGCCATGGCATGGACCCCATACCCAACAGGTAGCACCCAGGAGTTGGACATGTAGGCATACCTCACCATTGCATATACTATGGCAAACACTGCAGACAGTCATGTATGTGGTGAGGATGTATGGGACAGGATTAACATAGAAAATAAACAGATGGCCATCCAAGACAGATGATGTCACATGTAGCAAACTGGTCATGCAGGCTACCTAGTAACATGCCGCAACACTGAGGGAGTTGCAGGAATGTCTAGCAAGTACTAGCTGTGCAGTACCCATGTCAGCAATTGCCTGGACTCTGCATATGTGTGGCTCATGGGTTAGGGTAATCAGATAGGACAGATGTACCAAAGGAAACATCAGCCAGGCCTCTCTACAGGTAGTGTATGCATAACAGAAAAGGTCCCCAAAAGGCATGCATTGCAATGTGTACTGGTGTACCAAGACCACGTTGGAAACCTACAGACAGTATCAAGTAAGATACATGTGCTGCACAATGAACACCTCGCCCCACCTCAGTCCCACCATCCCCATCTGTACCTTGCCAGAGCCAGTGTATACCTGTATGTATGCCATTCATTAACTGGGACTAGGCTGGTACACATGGTGTTCAGTGTTTGGGACACTGCAAAATGACACATATGTGTAGGCCATAGTTGTCAAGTATCTGCAAAAAGGCTGAGAGTGGGGAGGGGGTGTCATCATGACACAACAGTGCACTGAAGCAGAGATCCAAAGGATGCTATGAATGGCTGTATCTGCACACAGTGAAGGTCAGGAACTGTGGCAGACATAACCCTGACTCCACAGCAATAGTGACGGCAGTGTGTGATCTCCAAGGTATGTGCACAAGAGTTGACCTTGCAATCATGCAGAGTTGGGGGATATTTGTAGGGCAGACTGACCAAATACTGGAAAATGCAGATGGCCCATGCTAGTATACCCCTGCCAGGAATAGTGTCTTCTGTAGTACACATAACAGTATGTGCAACAAACCATCATGATAAGGGCATGCACACATATGCACCCACAAAGTGTTTGCATCTCAGTCAGCATCCACCCAACTAACACATTTGTTTGACACTGCATTTGATTGTACAGGTCATATGTCACATATCAGGTTTGTGTAATGCTAACATATGCAGTAATATGATCACATGGCATATCAAGGAATAGGGTGTCATATCAATAAGGGTGTGTACACTCCCTATAGCCACGGTAAGGTTTGAAGGTTGTCAGTGTACTTGTATCATATTCCTCATACATGCACCGCTGCTGATGAGATCTGTAAATCAGACATCAGGCACTCACAAAAGACATCTGTCCACATATCATCCCAGGTATGTGTCGGACAAACACATAGGGGCTGTGAGCAGCAGAGCAGACATAACTGATACAGTAATAGACATTCAGCAATGGTGTGTACACCTGTGAGGTATGGTGCACAGTACATGCCAGGGTGCCGAACAGGTGCACAGCAATACTGAGATGTATAATGTTGCTAGCTGGGATTGACTATAGCTGCACTGCATGCTGTTGAGTGCCATATGTCATGCATGTTGACAGATGGGTAATGAGGGGGTCTGTGTGTAATATCTTCATGCAACCTCACCTGTAAGTAAGTGTGTGTGTGTGTGTGTGTGTGTGTGTGTGTGTGTGTGTGTGTGTGTGTGCGTGTGTGTGTGTTTGGCGGGGTGAGGGGTTATATTGTCTGTAAGTGCAATCTGGTGGAGTGGAAGGGGGTTGATGTATGTAGGATGTGTGTGTGTTTGTGTGTGTGTCCATGTATGCCCATGTGTGATTGTGGGGTTGTTCATACCTCTCAACTTCCCTTTGAAATCGTGCAGTACATGGACATGGTCAGACACATGAGACACCAGGAATACTTGTCCGACATGTAATCTCAGGACAGCTGATAGTATAATATGGTCTGTAGCATAGAACATGCTTTGGGAGGGAAACTAGATGGGGGAATTACTAGACAACACCAGAGAGGGTTCAAAGTATTACTGTAGTCCACATAAAAAGTTAATAGAGCAACAGATCTTGCATCTACTGAGCAATAGTTATGTATGACACTCCAGTGCATGACATTATTGAGTGACTGTAGTAGCCGCTAACATATGGGGGCCATGCTCAAGATGTCTGGACAAACCCAGGGTGAACACTGGATAACAGCAGTGAGTCTTTGAAAAACCGACTTCAATCAAGTCAAATAGGTAATGGAGTAACAGGTTATGTTTTGTGATCACTTGTTTAGGCAATTAGAAGAATGATACGTTAATGATTGGTATTAATGACTGTAAGTTTCCAAGACTGATGCAGGATGGGGAACTTAAGAGAATAAATTACGGACAGTCTGTAAACTCAGGGACAGGTAAGTATTATGATGGAATGTCAAGGTGTGTGTGTGTGTGTGTGTGTGTGTGTGTGTGTTTGTGTATGTGTGTACTGTTAAGCAATGACATACAGGTCTTAAAGTGCATTTCTTGTTTTCCCCTCACAGGTGGCGAGGTGGGTCAGAGTCCCTCCTTCAGGCAATCTGATGTTGGTGTCCATACAGACACTGACAATGATGATAGGTGTGTTGAGGCATAGGCGGGGTTGTCAGAGGCCGAAGCTGCGCCATCGTTTGACATCCCACTGTTATCCACCCCATCCCTGCACACAGTTACAGTGCCTATACATACCCTGTCACCAGTGGCCATAGCAGAGGGACAGTTGGTTGGCGGCAGTGCACAGGACAGTGTGGTATCTATGGCATGTTTGTCTGGACACAGCAGCCATAGCTGGATGTCTGGCAGGGTACCACATAGGCAGTGTGGGGTGCTCATTTGAGGGCTGCTGGTCATCATGCCACTGGCAGAAGTGCCACATCTGGTACCACCAAGATGCATGTTTCAGGCTGTCATGGAGGGACAGGCACATATGGAATGGTATACCAGACAGGGTCTGAGGCTGCAGAAGGCTACTCTTTCAGCTGTTACTGACAACATCCATAATCTTGCAGGTGCCCACCATTATTATACAGAAGTCATGGATAGACAGTGGGGTGAGATGGTGGGACTCCACAACCGTGGATTGTCCGTGCTTGAGCATGTGGTGGAAGTGGTGCGACAGCCATGTGGACGTAGGCCAGCAACACCAACAGCTGGAGATTGACATGGACGTGCAAGGACACCAAACTGCTCCTGTAGTGGCAGTACCAGCACTGCAGGGGGGGTGCTGTCCACACCACACCACAGCAGGCCACATGCATGTGGTCCTGGCCAGTCCCATGAGGGACCAGGTTCCAGCAGACATATGTCATCATCAGGGGAAAGTACCATATTGTGGCTTGTACCTGGAAGTGCCCGTGGAACCCCTGTCAGGCACAATTCTCATGTCCGTGGCCAGAGGCAGTGAACTGCACATGCTTCCAGGTAAGGTCTGCAGCTGGCCAACAAACATATGTATAGGGCAGCCACATGGCAGAACTGTGTGCATGCATACTCACACACAATACAAACATAGCTGGGGCAACCCCATACCTACACAGACCACATCACCATGGCCATATCAATAATTAACCCCCCTCACTCACACACATGGTGTCAAACATATGGCTCAGCCTAGGTCTCTGACAAACCAACAAAACACCCTGTGCATATGATGATACCTGTGCCAAATCCCTGTCATCCATAACATCGGTGCAGGGACAGGCTAATATGGTTTTGATGCACACGGTGACTGTACTATGGTGTACCAATGTACCGCTGTGTAACATGTTGTCAGCAGTAAAGTTTAATGCTTACATATCAGGTAGTGTAGCTGTTCAGCCATGATGCGTTATAGCTGTTATTAACACTGAGTGATTGTGGTCTCCATAATGTTATCAGTTTGTGTTGTAGGTGTCCATGTGTCAGCAGGAGGATGGTCTGCTGTCATATCCTACAAGGGGTATGGCACTGTGGTGACACCTTGGCTGTGCCATATCCTGGGTACAGGTGAACACATGTCACAGGTCTGTATAACAGTTACTGCCTGTGCCACATGGCTGATAGGTCTGGGGGTGGTGTATACAGATGAGTGCATGGTGGCTGCTGTTAGCAACCCTTCTACAGTGGACAATGGTAAGTGTCCAAACCAAGAAAGAAGAGAACAAACAAACTTGCACAAAACCAAATGACTGCAGTAGAATCTCACAGTTAGCTCACCAAGTAGTCCAAGAAAAATGAATCCAAGATGTGACCTCAAAATAATCACTCTGGTAGTATTATCCAACAGTTTAATTAAGTGCTTTTCATCTCCAGTCATACAAAGACTTCATAATGTCTGGGATGTGCACATGTCCCACATGCATGTTCTGTGACATGTGGAAGTGTACCTGGGGTATCTGGGGCATGTTGTGTAGACAGATTGTTATCATCTTATGTGGCATTTCTGACCTTATGTGGTGAGAACTGGCAATGGAAACCAGGTTGACCCTGCATCTACATTGACAGCATGATACAGGTATTCACTGGTGTCTGTGGCATCTGTCCATAAAGGGCATGTGTATAAGGCACGGTATTTCCTTTGTGGGTTACATTTGCTGACTCTACAGTTGTTGCAGGCATCCAGTGGGGAACATAGCAAAGGACAACTGTATGCAGTGATTTGCCTATTGTAGGGATGGGACAGGGTGCCATGTCCTCTGTAGTCCACTGCAATCACACCATGGTTACTATTTGTGGGCAATAGGCATAGTGGTTGTTGCCTAGCCAAGTGTGGTTCTGTATGAGACATGGGTGGAGAGTGTTCTCTGGGTAATACAAGGGTTGCCTATATTGTCCCCCAATCCATGATGTCAGCTGTAGGGGTATGGATTGTCTACACCAGCCTGTCTGCTCTTTCACATCTGTTGTCCTTGTAAGGGGGACATTGTGACATATAAGAGGCCCACTATATAAGAAATTTGCAAAACCCACTCCACAATGAGTCTTGTTATTACACACTCACAGCTATCTCCACACAGGATACTAATGGCAAACAGACACACACACACACACACACACACACACACACACACACACACACACACACACACACACACACACACACACACACACACAGAGTCTCACAGTTGCAATGTCTGGGATTTGAACTCCTTCCTAGCTAGTACATCACACTACAGCATTACGCAGTTATAGCACATGCCACAGAGCTTCCTAGGCTACTCTTTCCCCAACGGTGTATTTAAAGGTGAATGACATCAGCAGGCTTGCCAAAGTAGGGCCATGGAAGTTGTAGTGACTGTGAATGGCCTCGGAATTCTGGATCCCTACACAGACAAACACACACACACACACACACACACACACACACACACACACACACACACACACACACACACACACACAAAGCTTTACAGTTGACATGTCTGGGATTAAAACTCCTACTTAACTAGTACATCACACTACAGCATTATGCAGTTATAGCACACGCCACTGAGCTTACTGGGCTACTCTTTCTCCAAAGGTGTATTTCAAAGTGAATGACATCAGCAGGCTTGCCAAGGTAGGGCAGTGGAAAGTGTAGTTCATAGGTTTATAGGTTGATACTAGGCTATCAGCCCTAGGGTCTATATAAGCCTAGCCATGACAATTCCCTGGCTATTTCTTCCCATGATATTTACTTCCCTGGGCCACTGTCTAGCAGGGCAACTGACGTGATCCCCGGGGTGAATTTCCTATCTCCCATCCAATGGTGTATTTCAAAGTGAATGACATCAGCAGGCTTGCCAAGGTAGGGCAGTGGAAAGTGTAGTTCATAGGTTCATAGGTTCATAGGCTGGTACTAAGCTATCGGCCCTAGGGTCTATACAAGCCTAGCCATGACAATTTCCTGGCTATTTCTTCCCACAATATTTACTTCCCTGGACCCCTGTCTAGCAGGATGATTGACATGATCCCCGGGGTGAATTTCCTATCTCCCATCCAATCATCAAGGTTCCTTTTGAAGAGGGCCACAGAGGCACTCTGCTTGACCTGTATGAGCAATCTATTCCAGAGTCTGGGGGGGGGGGTCTCTGGATCAGGAACCCATCCCTCGAGCATGTTTTGTTCACTGTGATGACAAGGCTTGGATCCCTGGAGCATGTGGCTCTGAGGGATTGGGATTTCTCTAAGTGTAGCATGTCCAACAGCTCTGGGTTTGACATGGCATTGTATGTTAAGCAGAGATCGCCTCTGAGTAGATGATATGTGACAGAGTATAGCTGGATGATTTCAGATGGTCAGCATAGGGCAGCTGGTTTAGGCCTGTGATTCTTTTAGTGAGGTATTTCTTCAGCGTTTCTAGTTGTTGCAGAATTCTTGAGAGGTACATACCAAATGAGGCATTGCATTCTATATGGGGTTTGCTGAGAGATATCTACAGTGGGACACTGACCTCCTTTTTGCTGGATGAAAAGCCCTTAGTGATGATGTGTGTTTCCTGACTGTTGTGGTGATGTGGTTATCAAAGGTGAGACCACTGTCCACCTGTGTCCCTGAGTCTCTTATCACACTTTTGGTGTTTAATGTACTGCCACCTATGTGGCACTTCATGGGTACATGTCCCTTCCCAAAGGGGATAACTATACATTTATTGATATTGAGCTTGGGGCCATGGCTCTGACACCAAGCATCTCTTTCTGTAAGGTCCTTTTGTAGAATATCCACATCATTTGGGGATTCAGTATTGGCTCCCAGTCTGCAGTCATCTGCGACCTTTGTTAGCCAGGGTCCCTTAGTGTTGGCCTGTACTTCAGAGCAGTAGATGCCAAACAAGTGCAGTCCCAGGACTGAACCCTGAGGTACTCCAACTGTCACTTGTATGTGGCTGGATTTGGAGTCGCCTACTTTTACAGTGTGAGTTCTGTCAGTACAGCAGTTGGCAACCCATTGGGTGATGTAGGGATTAATGGCCAGCTTAGTATGTTTATCTATGATTCCAGACTGGGAGATGGTGTCAAAGGCCTTGGCAAGGTCCTGATAGGCTGTGTGAACCACCTTACCCTCATACACAGCTCTAGAGACTAAATCAAAGATGTCAATCAGGTTCAGGAGACATGATCGGCCCTTCACAAATCCAACCTCTGTGGGGTCCAGTGTTCGCAGGTTGCAAATGTCTTTGTTTATATGTTCCATGCTAATGCATTCCATGGTATTGCAGATCAGGCTTGTCAGACTGCTGGGGTGGTAGTTCCCAGGATCCAAGGTTGATTCCCCCCTTGTAGACTGGGATAACTGTAGCTGTGCACCACTCAGTGAGCATAAAGCCTGAGGTGTGGCTATGATTAGACATAGCACGTAAGTGAGGTGCCAGTTCATTTTGTAGTTCATGTAGTACACAGGCCGGGATGTTGCTGGTCCCATGAATGCTTTTTTCTTAGCTCTGGAGAGTGTGGTTTTTACCTGTGTAGCCATTATTACCTCAATCAGGCAATCTTTTGGTATTGAGATGGGCCTCTTTAGGGGGTGAGAGGGGGGTGTATTTGGCACTGAATCAATCTGCCAAGACATTGGCAATAACCTTGGGATCAGTATATTTAATGCCATTCTGTTGTAGCTCAGAGCAGATCTGAGAATTGCCATTTAGATTCCTGACATGGCTATGGCACAGCTTGAAGTTGTCTTTGGAATCTTTGGATATGTTATGTTCATAACTAGCTTTGAAGGATTTTATGAGAGCTCTCAGCTTCTTAGTGAGGCTGGTAAGGGAGTATTTTGCATCCTGGGAAATTCCTTTTTTCTGCAACAGTTTCTTCCCTTGGTTGTAAAGTTTGTTTATGGCAGGGAACCATCACATTGGCTTCCTTTTCTTGGTGTGGAGTGTCTTGGTTCTGTTTGGGATAGCATGATTCATGCATGAGTGGATGTGCTTGTACAGTTCTTTAGTGTAGGATTCAGCAGTCAACCTTTCAGTTCCCATCTACATGGGTGTCATGACGTTTGTCACGTCCGACATGTGTAGCATGAAGTTGGCTTTGGAGATATCTTTTACGGAGGTTTCCTTACTGGGGTGTGGGGGAGGGATGCGGATGTTAAGGATGATTAACTTATGGGCAGACCTGACCACCAATGGGGGGATCATAGGTGTGGAGCATTGATTTCCTATGTTGGTAATGGCCAGGTGTAGAATATTGGAGCCCCTGGTGGGACTATGGGTTACTTGCTCCAGGGCATTGGGAATTATGACTTCCAAGAACCGTTGGGCACAAGTGTTGGTACATGAGTAGTTTTCCCAGTTAATGGCATGGTAGTTGAAATCACCCAGTATTAGGGTGTTTGGTTGTATCATAATATTTTCGAGTATGTTTAGAAATGTGTAGTGGGAATCTTGGGGTATGGTGGAGGATCTGTAGCAAGCTATACAATTTGGATTGCAGTTTTACCTACTGTTAGTTGCACTGGAAGAATTACAGATGCATTGTGTTGGGCAAGTAGCCTGGTGGTGTGAATATCCTCTGCCTTTAGTGTTTTGATCCTGGTTTGGTGGCCGACAGGTGTTGTTAGAGCTGTACCTGGTATTGCAGGGGTGCTCTCTGGAGCCTTGGATCAGGTCTCTGTTCCTGCACAGATATCGATGTTCTCCATTTTTAGGAGTGCCTAGTGACTGTGAATGGGCACAAAAGCATTGATTCCTACACCCATACAACCAAACACACACACACACAGAGTTTCACAGTTGCCATGTCTGGGATAAGCACTCCTACCTAATACATCCCATGATAGCATTACGCAGTTATAGCACACACCATGGAGCTTACTGGGCTACTCTTTTCCAAAAGGTGTATTGCAAAGTGAATGACATCAGCAGCCCTGCCAAAGTAGGGCAATGGAAATTGTAGTGACTGTGAATGGCCTCAAAAGCATTAATCCCTACACAAAGAAACACACAAAGCTTTACAGTTGTCATGTCTGGGATTAGAACTCCTACCTAACTAGTACATCACACTATAGGATTACACAGTTATAGGATGCGCCTCAGATTTTAGTGGGCTATTCTTTCCCCAAAGGTATATTTCAAGGTGAATGACATCAGCGGGCTTGCCAAAGTAAGACAGCGGGGAGTGTAGTGACTGTGAATGGCCACAAATGTATTGATCCCTGCACACAAACACAACCAACCACACACACACAGTCTCACAGTTGCCACGTCTGTGATTAGAACTCCTACCTAACTAGTACATCGCACTATAGCATTACCCAGTTATAGCACATGCCACCACGCTTACCACAGGTGTATTTCAAGGTGAATTACATCAGCAGGCTTGTCAAAGTAAGGCAATGGGGATTGCAGTGTGTGTGTGTGCATGGGCCATAAACCATTCATCTGGAAGCACACACAGAACACTCAGGCACACACAGGTTTAAATTTAACAGATACATGTATACAACTGCTAGATGAATAATGCCTTGTACAGTCAAGTTACACAGTTATCACAAGGACAACAGACACTATAGTGCTGAGGGATACCAGAGGCAAATGTCTACAGTGATTGACATTTGCACATCATATGAATTTAGCCAATTGGATGTGTGCTGGGTGGGTCAGGCCTTATGATGGGAGGCTCTTTGCCACTGTCTGTCACTCTCTTCCACACATCTATGTATGTGTAAGTTTGGCTAATTATAGTGTGTCCTTGGATATATGTGTGTATTCTTATCCAATGTGTGTGCAAAGCATGACTGGTGTGCAATGTGGAGTGTGTGCACAAACATCTGTGACTGTCAGATATGTATAGTCCACTGTTGTTGCCAGACATGGGCTTCATTTCTGTAAGTGTGGGAGCATGCCCAGTATGACCTTCTGTATTGAATATGTGAATCCATTCCAGGTATATTGTACTCCAGTGCATGCTTTTGCATTCTACACCTACAGCTAGCAGCCTGTTTCTGTAGGATATGTGTAGATCAGTTGACAATATGAGGTCAAAATGGGCAACGGATAGTGGGTTACTGTAGGTAATTGTGTCTGTGCTGCTTCTGCTACATGGTTTTGGTGTTAGCAGAGATATTCAGACATATGTACTGTTTTACATTGTGATGTCTTATGTCATCAACTACTGTCAGGTATACATATTTGCTTGCAGTAATTTCCTGGGAAACACAGGGTGAATGAAGCTGTGTTCACTATTGTGGTTTGCAGCCTACATATTCTTGCACAATCATGCCATTCTGGAAGGGAAGCTGCAGGCACTTTCTGATAGGTCTGTGTAAATGGATCAGCACCTTGGTACAGTGGTGGCTGAGGATCCCATGCTTGTACATCCATCGAAGTGACAGTATGGCCATATCCTGCTGTGGCCATACCTCACAGCTGTACAGATTCACAGATTACCCAGAGGCAGGGGTCATATTTCTGGTCATTACCCCTTCACATTGTGGTTTACAAGCAGGTTTGTAGCCACCCATTCCTATGTTTGCAGGCAGGGATAGTATGTGCACACGGCTGAGTTTCAGACTTCACACACTCCATGGTGTCCATGCACCTCCCCCCCTTTGTTATTCTATCCTCTTTCAAACATTATGCAGACATTATCTGATAAGTTCCCTATAATTATCCCTTCATCCCAGCAATATTTTGGGGTTGGTTCACAGTTCATGCAGTAGGACATGGTGGACATGTTACTGGGATTTGTTGACATGGCCTTGCATTTGGGTTCTGTGGACTGTGTTATGTTGTTATTTGGGAGTCTATGACATAACATACATTGGCAGTACGGGTGAGACACAGGCCTTTGACAGAGGACTGTAGGGCATTTGGTAGTGATGCAGGCCATTTGTAGTAGGCCGTTGCATTGTGTCACTTCTACAGTCCCAGGCTGCAAGCCACTATATTCCCCTGGGTGACAGGGTAGGTGTGCAAGCTGCTAATGTCAGTAGTTTCTGTCATTATCGATCCAGTGGTGTGAATGCTGGCAGGGTGCTGCTTACAGCTAGGGACACACCTGCATGGGACACCTCTTCAGCATGCTGCATTCTGTGGCTATTTCCATACGGAGGTGGGGGTCATATTGTACTCATTCCCAACAGCAGGGATAAGACCTGTGAGGTACCTGTGGCTGATGGTGGCATGAGCTGGGTGCATGTGTGCTATGGAAGCTACTTGCAGCTGATTCACAGATATACGTGGGGCATTACACTTATGCTGGCTTGTGCAGGGACATCAGCAGTTTCTCAATACTTCATACCTGTGACCTTTGTGGTCTGCCAGTGTTTGGCCAGATGACGTCAGCATTCCATACTACAAACCCACCTAATGTGCTGCTAACCTGTATGTACAATTCCAAAGGTGTGCCCATTTGACAGTAACATTTTATACACTGCCTGTCTATGGTACTTCCACCTGTGTACTGTTTGTATGTCTGGGCCCACATTCATACCATGTCCATCTTTCAGATGGTGAGAGATATTACATCCAAACAATTACTATGGCTTACTGCTGGAATGTGTCTTGCTGGGATGCATATTATTTGGCACTGCAATTGTGAGAAGTCAGCCCTGTCATTGGCAGTACTAGCCAATGGCCACCAGGACAAAACCCACCATGCCTATATGCTGACCACTCTCCCACAATATACAACACACACCAACCTACACACACAGCCCTGCATATTGTACACGTGCTACAATTTATCCTGCTACTTTGGCCGGCTCAGGTAATCTGTGCTCCACTGTTATTATACCTACACATACATGTTACTACATTTCTACATAGGATTGAGGGGGGGCACACCTGACAACTGAACACATTTGCTATGACTGTACTAGTATTTTTGGTACTCCATTTCATTCTGTATTCTGGCCTATCATGCAGACTAGAGGCATATCAGTGTACTACAGTTCTTAGGATTTATTGACCTAGATTTCAGTTTCAGACTTCTTACCCTTCAGAACAAACATCCCATCTGTGTAAGTCTGGAGGGGGGCTGTTCTCCATAGCCATCAATCAGAGACCTTAGCACAGCCTTTCTTTGTGCTTGTCTACTCCTGTCCTGCTGACTGAGACTGTTGTTGGGTATGTGAGCCTCCCTGACTGGCATGTGTGTGTCCTATGGACACATATTTGGCCCACCACATTTCCTGCAGTGGGTTTTGTCACCTTGTCTAGTACTGGCTACAATGGTGAACCAGTATTTGTTACAGATTTCATGCTGCCAATATAGGTGCCTACTATCTGCTGGCATCCCATTCAGCCTCCCGATTCCCTTGCATGCTCACATCCATACCATAGATACAAGTAACAAAACATACTACTCCATTCAGCAATTGATAGTGAGAGTGACTTACCTTGTGGCTGTGCCAATATTGAGGTTGGTGCTGGAGGGCTGACTACGTCAAATGCACATAGTACACTCCCTATACATGGTTAAGCACAGGTAGTGTCATGTTTGACATCCCTTTTACTGTATGTGTGAATCAGAGAGAGTTGTCATTCCCTGGGTTCTTACCATGTCAGTGTATGTGCCATGTGTTGCTTCTTTGCCAAGGTCTGGGCATACTGGGCATGCCTCCATCTGCCTACTGGGGCAGACTCTGGTTGTTCCTCCTCCGAGTCACTCTGTGCTTGTGCAGGCCTTGGCAATGGTGGAGGGGCTGTGTGGCCCTGCCCCATGCTGTTCCTGCTGCATTCACTGGGATGGGTTCCCCTCTATTGGTTCTGTGTGTGAGGTGTGGCAAGCACAGCTCAACAATTTGCTGTAGGAGATCCCTGTCCACCCTATAGTGCTCCACTATCTCCAGCTCATGTAGCCCCTGGTAGGTTACCCTGGGTCTCTACACTCTTCTCCTTATCCTCACTGTGGGTTGGTCATCAGCATTTTCATCCTCACCACCCTCAGCCTCTTCCACATGTTGATTTATGAGAGCTAATGCAGCCCTTATCATTCTGTTGCTTTTGTTAAGCAAAATTTCCCTGTTTGTGTACACTGGTGGTGTAGAGTTTGTGGGAAAAAACAGAGGAAAAGCTGTTTGCATAGTTTATAGTAGTGTGCTGCGCTGGGCTGGGCTGCTGCCTCTATAATTGTCTGATTCTGATACATTTCACCTGCCAGCTATGCTAGTTCTCCTTGATTACCTTCCTACTGCAGTTTTCCCTTCCCATTGCCTTCCTGTTAAGCCCCGAAGTGCGCTGCACAAACACAGTGCTCAGATGTGCACGGAGCTGCTATTTCCTGGTTTACTTTTTTTTTTCATTTAAAACATGGTGCGTGGCGCACGCACCCGTTTAGGCAATGTAAAGAGTGCTTGGCAGCTTCAGACACACACCCCCTTGCTTAGCTCTGCTAAGCTAAGGGCAAACCCAAGTCACAGGGCTCCACTAAGCTTACAGTATGCCTGACACACCCCTCTATGATGTCAGCTAGCTCTTAGGCTTGCACCATGGTCTTCCTGCACCTACACGGTTGGGTGCAGGCTAGATACAAAGGGAAATCTGAGATTCAGTATCATTCCCCTCATTGGCATAGGATTGCCTGTTAATGCATAGTTACAAGTCTGACACTGAGTTTTCCCCCTTAGTAACCACTATTCACTGGCCTTGTTGCCTTCTGCCTGCCATTGACTTTAATGGCAAAATTGTGATTTTGCAGGGAAAGCTTTTTTCAGGGTTTTTTTTTATTTTCCAGATGATCCCATTTGTGTGCTGCTGCCCTACACTTAAACGGCCGAAATCGGCCAAAAAAAAAATAAAAGTTTTTTTTTTTATTTTTGCAACTGTTTTCCATGCCAATGGCCATATACTTGTTCAATGGCATGCATTACACATTATATACACCCTTTATTTGGAGCTGTCATGGCTCCATTTTGTAGTTTGCAGAAATGTACTTGGTTACTAACTGAGTACATATCTGCAGATTACACTAGTCCTCCACAGATGGGTAATTTGCATACAGGAGCCGTGTTCGTGCATGAATAGTGCAGGAGCGCTCGTGCACGTCCTGGGAGCTTGTTCCTGGATCTCTTGGCAGCCATATTGCCTCCAGCAGCTCCTGCACTATTCCTGCATTCCATGCACAGCTTGCTGAATCCTGGGGATATGTATATATATATATATATATATATATATATATATATATATATATATATATATATATATATATATATATATATGGGTCTAGGACTATTCAATAAAAGCACATTTCACTGAAATACATTTGACTATGCACAATTCACTGAAAGCTCAATTCACTGAAAACACAATTCACTGAAACACATTTCACTGAAAGTTATATATGGCCTTTTCCCCACTGTAGTGTGACCCTGGAGTTAAAATATATAGAAAGGGGGGGCTGTAGGGGGCACCACCCCCCACCTATTTTAAATATTTTGAACTATACACATGGATACTTGCAATTTCAATAAATTACTCTTTTCTAAACTTAATATATATTCAAACTATGTGGGGGGGGCTACACCCCCCCACACCCCCCATTACTATATATACTAACTCTAGGGTCGCACTACAGTGGGGGAAAAGGCCATATATAACTTTCAGTGAAATGTGTTTCAGTGAATTGAGTTTTCAGTGAATTGTGCCTTCAGTGATTTGTGCACAGTCATTTGACTTTAAGTGAAATGTGCTTCCAGTGAATAGTCCCAGACCCATATATATATATATATATATATATATATATATATATATATATATATATAAAATAAAGCTACATATATAATAAAGCTCTATATATATATATATATATATATATATATATATATATATATATATATATATATATATATAAAATAAAGCTCTCTCTCTCTCTCCCTATATATATATATTTTTTTGAACATATATAAAATAAAGCTAGCGATCTTTCGTGGTGGTGCAGCGGTACCATTGTTGCCTCACAGCAAGAGGTTCTCCCATTTGATTCTCGGCTGGAGTGCGGGGAGTGCCTTCTGTGTGGAGTCTGCATGTCCTCCCTGCAGTTGGGTGGGCGTTCGAAAGACATGCGTAAATGGGCATGCCTTCATTGAAGGTTGAATGTCGAGCTGGCACCTCGGCGATCGTCAAAATCTACTGCCAATCATTAGCGGTCTGGAGTTCCACTGTGGCGACCCCTAACCGGGAGAAGCCGAAAGACAACAACATATATATAATAAAGCTACATATATATATATATATATATATATATATATATATATATATATATATATATATATATATAAAATAAAGCTATATATATTTATATATATATTTATATATATATTTATATATATATATATATATATATATATATATATATATAGCTTTAAACCAGGAACTCAGCAATAAATTTGCAACCCCTCATATTTTTCAAACAGGTTATTTTCAGTACATCATCTGATAGTTACATAGCCTTGTAACTTTTTTCTTTATAGAGATACCACTTCAAGCATCAATCTCGGACTTCACATTTTTCCATTTTATTGTCATGTTCAAGAAGAAAATGTAGGCATTTTATATATTCAGATCTTGCATGTTGTGTAAAATAGTGTTTATTTTGCATTCTCTGTTATCTCTTTCCAAGTGTAAACACTGTGGACAATAAATAATAAATTCCTTGGCTGCTTCAACAATTGTATTCTTAGCACATTTATTTTTCTTATTTACAGAAGCTCTTACTATGTCACAAGTTTTACTACTATTATATTTTTCTTGTTGACATCTACACTCAGCAGTTAAGAGCTGTTTCCCAACCACATATTAAATACATCAGATCTGCTGTTTTTATCATTCTTTTAAATGTGTAATGTGCAGTTCTGTTCTATAGCTCTGATACATACAAGGACAGTGATTCACAGCTGTAAATCTTCTACTTTTTTGTTTGCTTCCTGTATTGCTAAACAACCTTTAAGGTATTTTCCAGCAATAAATCACCTTCAAGTCCTAAACTAGTTAGACCAGTTTACAGGCCTTGCTGTATCCTGGGCTGTGTTGTAGTTCCTGTGTTGTCCATTGCCTTACTTGGATAGAAGGAAGTTTCTTAGCTCACCAGTGGGAGTGGGGAGCCTTGAATAGCCTACCTGTCCTTGAGGGAAGTGACCTCAGCACAAGAAGCTGTAGTAACTGGTCATTTTGGACCATTTCTAGCTCTTTTGAAGTTCCCTGGTTAAAATCTGACTCTGGCATTTTTTTTAAGCCATATTGCTCAGACACAGCTCCATGTGGTCCTGTTGAGTCTTCCTGGCTACAGAGAACTGAAAACAAGTGACTGCTTTCCTGATTAAGTATCCTGCTGTTTTTTATATTTGTTTTACCTTCTACTGCTTACCTAGAGCAAGCTTTAACTGTTTTCATAGTTATTTACTGCATTTTTTATTATCTGCACTTAAAAGTACATTTTAGTCGAAATTAGTCTAATTCAAGTCGAAAAGTGTTTGTTTGCTGTTTAATTTAATTGTTTGGCTGCCCACTAAAGTGTGCTAGCCTGTACTACTGACTTATTGCCTTTTCTGCATTTAGCGCAGAGTTGCCACTAGAGCACCATCGGGCAGTGCTGGTTAAACAAGGTTAAAGTATTTCTGGCTCCGTAAAGTGTGCTCTTCATTTTTTCCCTTAGAACTGCTGTACTTGTAATCTAAACAGTCTATTCTCTATCTGTAAAGCTCAGCACTTGTTCCTAAAGCATTTTTTAGTCAGGTAAAGCACTTCTATATTATACAAAGTACTTCACTAGCTTAAAACCCCCTTGAGTACCCACTTCCCTATAGGTCCTTTCTGACTCAGTTACACAGCAAACTTTTTCATTTCTTCTAGCATGTCAAAGGGTCAGCTGCTAGCATCCTCTCCTGCTCAGCTGGTAAATCTGGGAATATTGAGGCAATGTTACAATTGCCTCATGTACACAGACAACCCTCTCCTCCTCCCACAAAACACAAATACGTGCGAGAGATGCAACTATATAGCCAAACTGGAGGCTGAGCTCTCTCAACTCAGGACTGGCAAAACCAGACAGGAGGAGAAGGTAACCACACACACCATAAACCCAGTCTCACATAGAACTATCACAACTACAAATCAAACACATAAACACACAAAGACATACTCGGAGGCACTGATCAAAAATCTATCAAAACAGCAGAGGCCTACAAAGCAGATACCCAAACAACTGCCACCTCATGACATAACACAAGCAACACATAGATCACAAAGTCAGTGTGCAAATCAGTCACAGCCCTTAAGGCCAAACACAATGCCAGACACACTTGTCATAGGTGACTCCATAGTCAGACACACTGACGTCCCACTCACCAGACTGAACAAGGAGAGGGTCACAGTAAGCTGCCTGTCGGGTGCTAGAATCCACCACATAACATAAGCACTCAGGTCACTCCACAGCAAGTACAAGTATGACTCAGTCATTGTCCATGCCGGTGTGAATGACCTGAGATGTACCTCCCTGGACTACATGAAAAGAGACATAAAGGAGCTCTCAGATTATGTAGCCCAGGCTGGTATGACCCTGACCCTGAGCAGTATCCTACCTTCACAAAGAATGATGCCACAATACAGAGACAAAATGATCAGTTTTAATAATTGGCTTAATTTCTGGTGTCATTCTAAGGGGATCAATGTCTGTCTGCCTGGAATGACATGCTTGACAAGCCACGCTGCTTCACAAGGGACGGCTTGCACCTGTCACCCCTGGGTTTCCGGATATTGGCAAAGGCTCTTGCCACCCCCATAGTGCCTTTTTTAGACAAGGCTCAAATTCTAAACCCACCGCCCTAGAAAACAATAATGGAAAAAAACTAAGGGTAATGCTGCTCAATGCCAGAAGTCTAAATCTCAAGATGCATGCCCTCGAAGCCCTCCTCAGTATGGAGAGCATCGATGTCTGTGCTGTGACTGAAACCTGGTTCAAGGCTCCCGAGAGCACCCCGGCACTATCAGGTTTTACCTCATATCATGCGTTCCGGCCCCAAAACCCGGACCGTACCACAAAAGGAGGGGGTGTATCCATATTTATCAAGGATACCCACACCTCCAGGCTGGTGGCAACTCACGAAGCATCAGAAACCATTCAGGTGCAATTAACCATAGGCAAAACTGCTCTACAGTTTGTAGCATGTTACAGGCCACCCTCTCAAACTCAGGAACCCCACACAGCCTTCCTGAAGACACTGGAGAGTATAAATGTCTCTCCAAACACCATCATATTGGGTGATTTCAACTACCCAAACATAGACTGGGAACATTACTCAAGCCCCAATACCCTAGCCCAAAGGTTCCTGGAGTTCATAAACTCAAATGCTATGGAACAACTTGTCACCATTCCCACAAGAGGTGAAAATATACTAGACCTGATCATCACAAACATGGGGACAAAATGCTCCACACCAGAAGTATATCCCTCATTGGTGAGATCAGACCATAAACTAATCTCACTGGAGATCCACATCCCGCCCCCACCCCCAACAAAAAAGACCACAGTGAAGAACTTCTCAAAAGCCAACTTCACACTTCTTAAGACTGGTGTGGTATCCTTCAAGGTCCCTGAGCCATTGGAAACCACAACCCATGCTGCTGAATCCCTTACAATTGCTTTCTACGAGCACCTCCAGGATTGCATGGATCAAGCAATCCCAAATAAAATAAAGACCCTTTCCACCAAAGGCAAGCACCCGATCTGGTGGACCCCAGACATAAACAAACTTTACAAGAAGAGGAGAAAGCTACTACAAGATAGAGCAAAATCCCTAAAAGGGAAGACATCTCTGATCAATACTAGTAAAAAACTACGATCACTCATAAAATCATCCAAGGCCAACTTTGAGAGAAAAATCACCAAGGACTCAAAAGACAATCATAAGGCCTTCTTTAGCTATGTTAGAAATCTGGTTGGAAACTCCCAGATATGCTCAGAATTAGTCCAAAATGATACAAAAATCACTGAACCCACAGACATTGCAAACATACTGGCAGACAGGTTCAGTGAAAATTTCTCCCCCCAAAGGAGAAATATCTATCCCAGCAGAGTGTAGCCTCCCAATCATCTCAAATGCCCAGGTGAGAGCTGCTCTCTCTAAAGCTAAAAACACAGCATCAATGGGACCGGATGGTGTCCCCGGCTGTGTGCTACATGAACTCAATGAGGAACTAAACCTACACATAAAGCTGCTGTTTAATCTTAGCCTTACCACAGGATACGTACCCAAAGAGTGGCGTACGGCAACTGTGGTCCCACTCCACAAAGGCGGTGCTTCTATGGACCCTGGTAATTACCGCCCCATAAGCTTAACAAGCCTGGTCTGCAAAGCTATGGAGAGGATCATAATGGAACTCATAAATAAAGACAGGGGACCTACAGACATTGGATCCTGCCCAATTCGGCTTTGTCAAGGGCAGATCATGCCTCTTGAACTTGGTCAACTTTTTTGAAACAGTCACCAAGGCTATTGATGAGGGTAAGGCAGTTCACACAGCCTACCTTGACCATGCAAAAGCTTTCGACACAATACCCCACTCGGGTATCATAGAAAAGCTCACCAGCTTAAATGTAAACCCATATGTCACAAGATGGGTTGCAAACTGGATCAAGGACAGAACCCACAGGGTTAGAATTGCTGGTGCCATGTCAGACTCCAAGCCGGTCACAAGCGGTGTCCCACAGGGCTCAGTCCTGGGCCCCCTCTTGTTCGGCATCTACTTTTCAGAAGTGCAGGCAAACATAGGAGGATTGTGGCTGACAAAGTTTGCAGATGACTGCAAACTGGGCGCCATAGTTGAAAATCCATCAGACACAGATATCCTTCAGAGAGGTCTCATAGAAACGGATAACTGGTGCCAGAGCCATGGCCTTAAGCTAAACGCCAAAAAATGTATAGTCATACCCTTTGGTAAAAACAAGGTAATCCCAAGTTACCACATAGGTGGCAATCCATTAAGCACAGAAGAGGTTATCAAGGACCTGGGGACCCAAGTTGACAGTAACCTTTCTTTTGACACTCACATTGCCAAAGTGGTTAGGAGGACCTTCTACATTGCCCACCTGATTATGAAGGGATTCACATCCAGATCAAGGGAGGTCATTGTTCCCCTGTACTCTTCACTTATCAGACCAATGATTGAGTACAATGCCCCATTCGGAATGTATCTTACCCGACACCTGCAGCAATTGGAAAGACCCCAAATGTTCCTCACCAAAAGGATAAAGGGGCTCAAAAATATGCCATATGCTGCCCGACTGAAGAAACTCCAGCTCTATTCAGTCGCATACCGTCTGCTCAGAGGTGACATGTGCCTGACATACAAGGCCATGTCCAACCCGGAATTAATGGACATGCTCCACCTCAAAAAATCCAAATCCACCAGAGCCACAAGAGCAAGAGACTTAAACCTCAACACGGATATAAATAGGACGTGCTGGAGGGACAGATTCATCACCCAGAGACTCCCTATGTTGTGGAACAGAATCCCGGTCCATGTGAGACAGAGCACCTCGCTGGCTCTGTTCAAGAGGAATCTTGACCAGTGGATGGGAGATTGTAGGTTTACCCCGGGGATCATCTCTGTATCACTGCTGGACAGAGGCACAGCAAACTAATGGGTATAGTATTCTTCAACCTAAGGGGTGGTGAAAGACACACAACTCTGGCTAGGCTTATAAATGCCCTAGGGCAGATAGCCTAGTATGAACCTATGAACCTAAACAGCATCCTTCTTTATATGCAGTTGTGACATCATCCTGTAACTCAACATTTGCAGTAATGTCTCCCCTTATCTATAGCCCTGGGTTATTTTTTCTACTATTCCTCACACTCATATTCAGTAAGATTTCTTTTATCACGGGTGTACTTTCCCACTAAGTTCAATGATTACTAAGTTTAGCAAGCTTGTTAGTTGTATGTTTTTAGGACTAAAGTTAAAGTGTAGGTCTCAGCACGAACCACACTTAAAATCATAGCTCTGTATCTAGAATCCTTTTCTCCCCTACTGGAAACAAAAAAACGTTTTTGTTTTATTACACAGTATTCTTCCAGGGTCTGGATTTTCAAAGGATAAAACATTTAAAAATGCAAAGTCCCCATTTTTTCTCTTATTTAATCCTTTTCAATTATTTTTTGTAAACAGGAATAATGCCTTTATTCTACATTCCTAATAATCTGACAAAAAAAACTGCCAAGCCTAGCATTACCTCAATGAGCCATTATATTCTACTCTCCTGGTATATGCCTTAATACACAACTTACCTGCTCTAATGTCAATACACCAGTATAAATATTATTGTGATCTGATATTACAAATTCTGTTCCTTTCTGTTTTTCTATAATATGCCTGATATTCTGTGCTACTGTGTATGTTGCTACATTTCTGAACTAAAATTTGCCTAAAAATATTATGTGGATAACTTATTGTGCATTCATAGTTAGAGCTTTTTTCAGAAGCTTCCATTGAAAAGTTATTTTTTTCCTCTTGGACAATTAGCTCCTCAGATGACAGAATGGTGATTAGTTTGCTGTCAATAGCTCATGCAGCATCAAATAAGCAACACAAAAAGCTACATAAATTTATTATTAGCAACATGGGTACTTTTCCGTTATCAGGGCAACACTTCTAACGCACTAGTACGTGCACGTAATGAGCACAAAATTAGTTTTTATGAACTCAGAAAGTTACTACAACCACAGGCTTTGTGGAAAATTTGATACACACACATGCATAAATAAATAAAGGAATAAAATGCAACCATTAATTCATTAGTTAATTGTATGTGTTTGTTTGTTAACTGTGCTCTGGCATCTGAGCCAAGTATCATAGTCCACTTTTCAGCAGTGACCTGAGCGGAAAACTTCTTTAGTCAGAAAGAATATTTTTCTCAGAAGATATGAATGTGACTAGCAAAGGACAAAAATAATACAACTCATATTTGATAGTATATACAAAGGCAGAAAAAGCAAGAAGACTAGCAGTCTACAAAAATGTGAAAATGCATTCAAGGAAACATGAAATGAAAAAACAAATTAGTTGTATTGACAGTTATACAGTATTCCAACTATAACTGTATTTTAAATTAGTGACTGATCTTTGTAGTGCAGGTGGGAGATAGTTTGGTCTGCCTACCTGCTACATTTAATCCTTTACAATTCGCATACAGGCCAAATACTTCTACTGTGGATGTCATTGCCTTAACACTTCATCACACCTTGGACCACCTGGAAAATAAGTACTATTACATACGCATGTTGTTCATAGACTTCAGCTCTGCCTTCAATGCAGTAATTCTACAACAGCTGCTGTCTAAGCTGAGTAATCTAGACATAGAAAACAAAATATGCAACTGGATCCTCGAATTTCTGACTGAAAGGCCACAGATAGTTCAAGCGGGAAAACATCACTCAAACAGCATTGCCCTAAACACTGGGGTCCCATAAGGTTGCCTACTCAGTCCACTTCTCTTCACAATTCTAACACATGACTGCACAGCTACACATCAGTCAAACAGAATCATCAGATTTGCAGATGACACCACAGTAATCAGCCTTATCAAGAAGGAAGATGAGGGGGCCTACAGGGAGGAACTGAACCAACTCATTCATTAGTGCACTGTGAATAACTTAGCACTAAATGTTGGAAAAAACAAGGAAATCATCATCGATTTTAGGAAGGAAAATAAGCCACACACCCCTATCATTATCAATAGTGCTGCAGTGGAGAGAGTAAATAGCACCAAATTCCCAAGGGTACATATCTCACAAGACCTAACTTGGGCCACAGACACTTCCTACTTTATAAAGAGAGCCCAGCAACATCTCCACTTCCTTAGGAGACTTCGTAGAGTTAATCTCCCCCTACAGGTCTTACTTACCTTCTACAGAACCATGATTAAGAGCACACTGACAAACAGCATCGTTGTTTGGTATGGAAATTGCTTTCAATCTGATTGGAAGGCACTGGATAAGATCATTAAACAGGCCAAAAAAGTCATTGCCTCCAACCTTCAGTCCCTACAGGACACATATTCAAACAGATGCTATATTAGAGTCCGAAAACTATTGAAGGATGTACACCATCCGGCTTATGGGCTGTTCAAACTCCTGTCAACAAAGAAGCACTGCAGAAGCATTAGATGCAGAGTATCCAGATTTTATAACAGCTTTTACCCACATGCTACCAGACTGCTGAACAACAAGCCCATAGCCTAACCCGCTAAATGGGTGAAACGTTATTTATGTGCAATATGCCATTGTTATTTACACAACTCTCTGCATAACTCACATTATACGTCTCTATCTGCACTATGGAAACTTTAAACTTTAAGTTTTTACATGTGTGCCTATTTTTTTATTTATAGTACTGTTTTTTATATATCTTTATATTTCTATAAGTCTGTTCCTGTTACTGTTGTATTTGTTTTGTTCCTGCTGTAAAAATCTTTCAGATTTGTTTTACTGTATTTATTTATTTTTAGTGTCTTATTTTGATTTCTATTTTTAGTATTTTTAAATTATTAATTTAATCTATCTTCCTTCTGTAAACTGTCATTCTTATGGTACTGGTCTGAGTATCAAAGTTTCGTGCAGTGATACGCACTTTTTCCTCTGTGTTGATCTGTATGACAATAAAGTTTACTTTGACTTTGTTTTGCTAATGTAAATAAGATTTAATGTATTGAAGAAAGCAAGATTCTACTGAGAGAGGTAAGTGTAAAGGTAGGTGAGAAAATATAGAGGTAAAGGAAGTAATGCAGTTTGTGGTGTTCAAGATAAATTTTTAATCAGCACACAAGCAAGGACAGTTTTAGTTTAAGTATGACATACAATTAAGTATGATATAATGATGTGCATGTAATGTGAACTGGAAACATATTAGTGGAATAACAAGGGATTGCTCTTGTTAGATGTGGTATAAGGGATGGCTGAAGATTTATATGGAGAAGAGTAAAGTAGTCAAAACTGAAATTTTATTTATGCATGTTCAAAGATAATTGTTATTGTTTATTTGATAAGATTATAGATGTGCAAATGCTTGTTTGTTTCAGCTTTAATTTTATATGTAGCAGAATATGAAAGGTTTGCTGCAAATTTATCCATCTTAATCTAGGTTTGTTTTAATTTTTGGAACTCTTTTTGTTTTTATTAATTAATTAAGTAATTAATTAATTAATTAATTAATTTATTTATTTATTTATTTGTAGACTGGTTGAGGAGGCATGGAAGAGAATTGGAAGAAGACTTCTAGCTGCAGACTAACATATGGTTTAACTTTATACAGAGATCCTAGATTCTTGCATGTTTTAGCAACTGCATGGTGAATATGGTGATTAAAACTCAGTTGGTGGTTGTATTTTATCAACAAAATAAGAGGAGATGCGATGTGGACCAGGGTAATACTGTCCTTCAGCAACTTTTAAGTTGATAGGAGAAAATGTTTAGTACAGAATTCTTGTATCTTTTTACAGGAAATATAATAGACTATTTTTTTAATTTGGAATGACACTTTTGAAAGGCCTTAAATGTTCTTAAATGAGTTGGAATAAAAGTACTGACTTCCAGCAGTTTTGGTCACAAAGTACCCCTTTTGGATATAGAAATACAAATTGACATTAACAGCTGACAGTTTGTTAGTAATGTTTATATGAAGAAAATGTTTGTAAATGATCATTTGCACTTCACTAGTCAACATCCAAATTATATAAAATGGACCATGGTAAGTGGATATTTCATTCGACTGAGTAAATTAATTAGTAAGGATGAGAGGTTTTGAAATAAATTAACTTGTTAAAACAATTATTTTCTGAAAGTGGATACTCAACAGGACTGCCTGAATAATTTATTGGATGAAATATTATAAAGTATAGGGAACAAGTTTCCCCTGTACTGGTAAAGGGTTTAACTAACAGTGTTAATGTCAGTGATGACTCACTTAATATATTTTTTCTGTACCAAGAAGTTTGGATATGATTAACAATAAAGAAATAGAAGATTACAAATAATAATCAATATCTGATAAATGCGTTTTTGTACAGCTTAAGTTCATCTAGAAAAGAACCTGAAATCTAAAGGACATTCATGAAAAAAGTATGAAGAACAACAAAAGAAAAAGTAGTTTTGGTACATATCCACATAATGAATGCAATATGTGCAGATTTATAGATATGGGAAGATTTCTTTAAATTAAAGCATAAAATTTAAGGGTTCAATAACAATGGCAGATTTTTGTGTGACCCCCAAAGGGTAGTCTTTGTTGCAATACGCTTAAGCTGTGAAACCCTTGATCTAGGTAAAACTACAAGAAAGTTATGACAGTGAATCTATGCACAAAGATTAACTATTAAAAATAAAGATTAGTGTAATGTAATGACAAAGCTGACAGGCAATTGTGCTGATTTGAGGAAGGTTTCTTTTAAGTAAACCTTATAATGGAGGGAGAGATTTTTTTTAACATTCTTGAGACTATGGAGATCAAATGGCAACTGTTATTAGCCATCGATAAAATGTCAGGTTTGGATAAAACAATCAGTAGAAAATGAATGTAAAAATCAATTATTATAATACATGTTTATATAAAAGAATCACATTCCATGTTTAAATGTGCTTTTAAGTTTGAATTTATTACTGTTTATGACAGTTTTATTGTCTTCTGGTCATGTAATTAGGGGAGGTTTCTCATTGCTGTAAACCATGCAATTTTTACACCATTTAAAGAATTTATTGCATGCTATGAATATTTGTTCCAAAGAAGTTCTTGGAAATAGTAGAATGAAAGCACCTAATAGCAAAGAAATGTATGGTGTAATGATTTGTGCTGTTAAGTTTAATAGGCAATATAAATTCCAGTAGTAGACAGTAGCAACAATCAAGCAGGTCAGCACATTGAACAGCTTCAGTGGGCATGAAACGGGTCCACTTTGCAATTTCAAAATTCCACAATCATGACGTTCTAAATACTGACGCTTAGACCTTTGAGATTGTGGAATCTCAAAATTAAAAAAAAAAACAAAAAAACAAAAACAACAATACATCAGCAAACACATTTTTGCAGGGAGGCAAGCCCCCCTGCACCCCCACACCCCCTGCAACCTAAATATAACAAATCCAAGATCACACTACAGTGAAGAGAATGGTAATGTTCCTGTTGAGCACTGTACGGCAATCTCCATTGACAGGTTTTGAGATTCCACAGTCTCGAGGTTCTGAGCATCGGTATTTAGAAGGTCGGGATTGTGGAATTTCGAAATTACAAAGTGGACCCCAATCTGTCATGGACTGGTAAGTGTTTTAAGTGAATCACTACTGAATTTTTCTCTGTAATGTTATCGCCATCTAGTGGCATAACATAAAAATGCACATAATACTGCAACACGGCAATGCCAGACAAGGTAGAAAAGTAATACGTGTTTTGTTTAGCTTACAAGTGGGAACTAAATTTGTGGTATGGGTTTTGTTTATAGGGTATGAACAAAAATGCAGTATAGTTTGCTGTACCAGAGGTTATATGTCACACGTGTGCCAGGATTTTACAAGGAAACAATCATCCTAATTTACTGGTAGTAGTTGCAGATGCAACATTTAAACGTTTCTTTTCTAATATTCATGTAAGCATCTTGCATATGCTGTCTTTTCATGCATTATTTTATGTATTGTCTCTTTAAATTACTAAAGCATGGCATATTGTCAGTAAGGTGCATCAGCTCTTTTTGGCTCTTAAGAATTTGTTAATAATATATTTACTCAGTATGTAGCCATCCCTTCCTTTATTATTAAATGAGCCATCCCTTGGAGTCATTGCATTTATTTATGTAAATTTGTTTTTCAGGGTAGAGCACCGATTCACTGAGACAATTATCTGGCTAACCAAGGGAGTGCAACACATCTGAACACTTGACAAGCATAGAGGTAATACAATGCACACACAAAGAGAATTCATCATTAACTTTTGGCAAGAAATCATATACAAACCATACAAAGAATGAATAAGAAATGTATTATATTTTGCAAAACAGTGTAGTCAGTACAATCATAGAGTTTAAGAATTGAACTTAGTAGTATTTCCATAGTTTCTACCATACTTTTCAGCTTCTTTGTTCATGAATTCGGGACAGAGCCAAAAATAATGGTGAGTGAGGGAACAAACGCACAAAGTCAGGGACAGTTTCTAAATATTACCCTATTTCACTTAACAATTCATATCACACTCGACACTCATTTCTGAACTACACCTCTTCAATGAGACCACTCACAAGTGGAGTCCCTCAGGGATATATCGTGGGACCCCTTGTTTTTGGCATTTACTTCTCTGAAGTCAAGGCCAATGTCAATGGCCTCTGGCTGACTAAATTAGCAGATAATTGCAAATTAGGAGCTGTCATTGAATCCCACACTGACACAAATGTTCTCCAGTAAGAGCTGACACAGACAAACAACTAGTTTCAGAGCCATGGGCTAAAACTAAATGCCAAGGAATGCATAATAGTATCCTTTAGGAAGTCATCTACTCCTGGTAACTATCATATTGATAACACAGCCCTTAGCATTGACTGAATAGTCAGTGACTTAAGGACACACATAGACAGTAATCTAGCCTTTGATCATCACATGTCTACAGTATTGAGGAAATCATTCTATGTTGTGTAACTTATAAACAAAGGTATGGCTGCTAGGACCAAGGAAGTAATTGTTTCACTGTATTTGGCATTCATCTGATCTATCATTGAGTACAATACCCCCTTTGGTATGTACCTAATTAGGCATATCCAACAAATGGAACATATACAGAGGTTCTTCACTAAAAGAATACAGGTCATAAGTAACATGTCCTATGCAGACCGCCTCAAGACCCCATCCCTGTATTCTGTTTTCTACAGGCTGTTGAGGATAGACCTATGCCTGGCACACAGGGCATTATCAGAGCCTACTCTGGTGGACTTCCCACATATCTGCAAAACCAACAGCACCAGAATTACCCATTCTAAAGACCTAAACCTTGCCTATGATATAGATAGGACCTGCTGGAGAGACAGCTATATATCCCAGAGACTACCCTGTCTCTGGACCACGTTCCCCATCCATATGAAACGGAGTTTCTCCCTAATCCAGTTCAAGTGCAACTTCTACAGTTGGATGGGGAACAGGAAATTCATCCATGGTTTAGCACCTATGTCTCTAATGGACACAGGCAACCTGTAAATGGTTCATCTCCCAGGCCACTGCATGTAAATGTTTCATCTCCCAAGCTCCTACTTACACTTATCAAGGGTGCCAGAACTTGTCAGAGATTTGGGATGCATGGTTAAGCTTAAAAAGGTCCTTGTGGTCATTAGCCTGCTAAACAGGGGCAGCTCGTGCTATAGGACTGCAGAACTGCAGCCTCCCCACCTCTAGAAAAATAAAAAGAAAGAATAAAAATTAAAATCAGTCCCCCCACCTGTAGAAAGAAAACAGAAAAAAAAAATTGCGAGTCCCGGAACTCCACGCATGCATGCTTGGAGTTCCTGGTGCTCAGAACTCCAAGCACGCATGCTCAGAACTCAGACTACTGAGTTAGGCAGTCCGGATAGGGAAGACAGGGATCTCCACCCTACCAGCCCAGAAGTCTGTGTGGTGATGACTGCACAGACCAGAAGGTCACTGGATTGCATCACCCTCAGGCTCCAGCCTACTCTCATGACATCTTGTGGGGAAACAGCTTGCACGGGCTGCTACGGAGGATGAACAGAATTGCTGGAGCGGCTACAGAGGACAAACAGAGTTTGATCCGATCTATGGAGGATGAACAGAGTTGCTGCTATGGAGGTAGGGTGCTATGGACATGTGTGTGTGTGTGTGTGTGTGTGTGTGTGTGTGTGTGTGTGTGTGTGTGTGTGTGTGTGTGTGTGTGTGTGTGTGTGTGTAATGCCCCAGTTGCTACATACTGGTGGCTAGAGAGAACACATGGTGGTGGGTAGAGAATACTCAGGCTTGAATCCTGTACCTTGGGTGCAGGTAATAAGGACCTGAATTCCCTACCCACCACCATCTGTAAAAAAAAAATTGCACATTTTTGCATCATATTTGTTCTGTTCCTCATAAAATCTGTGTGTATGTTTGTTGCTTCTAGCAAAGTCAGTAGTGCAGTGGTGAACTGGTAGCATTGTTGCCTAACAGTTACAGGTTCTCTGGTTTGATTCTTGGCTGGGATGCTTTCTGTGTGGAGTCTGCATGTCTTCCCATCTTATAAAGACATGTGTTTGGAGTGTTTCTCCCTGCTCTGCTGAAAATTGGCTTTTGTTCCAAGTCAGACTTTCCTGGTTAACAAACGGTAAATAAAAATAACAGGCATTTGAATTTCAGACTTCATAGTCTTCAGAAAGTACATGACCTTTTATTCTAGCAATTTTCTAAGTTTATAACATGGATATTTGAAATCTGTCCTTATTTTTGGGACTGTATTCCCCATTATTGGCTTCGTCCAGGTTTTTTGTGCTAAGGTTGAGAGCTATGGTAAGAACTGAATTCACTGAATATGTTTGGGGGCTATATTCCCCCATTACTGGCTTTGTCTATGTGTTTTTTGCTAAGAGGTTGAGAGGTATGATGAGAACTGAATTCACTGAATATGTTTGGGGGCTGTATTCCCCCATTATTGGCTTTGTTCAGGTGTTTTGTACTAAGAGGTTGACAGCTATAGGGAGAACTGAATTATACAAGCAATGTTTAAAATGTGTCTCTGGTTTTTGGGCTTTTGTCCCCCCCCCCCCCAATAAATTTTGGCTTTTTCCAGATTTCGTGTGCTGCATAGTTCAGAGATACAGTGGAGTGTTGAGTAGATTTTACAAGGACCTGAGAGCTGCAGGGGAACAAAAGTTTAATACTGCTTATGGTGAGTCTACCGGCATTGTTAATAGCACAGCAGGTAGTATACTTGCTTTTGATACAGAAGGCTGTGGGTTCTACTCTCACAATAGGTAGATGCATTGCTGATAATGTACTGTGTTGTAAATGGGGTGGATGCTGCAGTCCTTTTTGGCGAAGATGCCTAGTAACTATGAACATGTCAGTTTGCCATCCATTCTCTACTGCGATATTACTAGCTTATCATTTTTTAATGCAACATGGGCAATTTATTCCTCAAGGGCAACAACCACTTTATTTGCAGATGAAACAATGACATATACAATTGTTTGCTAGCAGCAACCTCTTCATTAGTTACAGATTTCTTTAATGTGGAATTTAGATGACTTTTACTTCTTCAGAGATTGTGCATATTTACTGATATTGGTGGACTGTAGAAGTTGAGTAGACTTTTATGATGGAAATGTTCTGAATTGGGCAGTTTTGTCATTGGTGCATGCATTTTTTTCATTGTTTACTGGAAAAATGTTCAAAACAATAAATTTAAAATGCCCTCTAACAAATGTACTGTATTGTACAAGGAATATAATTTAATACAATCAGGAAGATGTATCAAAGAGCATGTATATGTTTCATGTTCAAGGGGTCTATGATTTGAAAACAGCCCAAAGTTAATCTTTATCTGCCACTGGCAAAATGTATTTTCTTTGAATGTGGGTATCAATGCTGCTTCAATGAATGAGAGTTTTAAGGGCAGAGAAGTTTTAATGCTAAGTCTGTTTTCATTGTCAGACTGCATTGCTTTGTTTAGCAGATATCTATTAGGGTCTGTGCAGTAAAATGCAAAATAAAACTTTAAAATGAAATCCAAATCATCGCAGAAGTAAAGCAGTATGCACATTACAGTGTTAATGGCAAATGGGGTGAAATAACCAAGGAATGGGACATTGGAATGGCTGCCGGGGGGCTGGCTTCATTCGACCATGATTTTGTGAGGGGGGAAGGGCAAAAAACTCAGACAGTCCTGGCTAACTATACCTCTCAATTGTCCATATTTTTGCAGAATTAATAGATTTTTGCTTCTTATTTTTGGTTTGTTCCTCATAAAATTTGTGGTTTTCTGACAAATCATTTAGGAATGAAGTCACTAAATAATGACAGACATTGAGTTTCAGACGTTATAACCTTCAGAAAAAATGCATGCTAAAGCAAGACCTGTTATTCTATCAACTGTATTAAGTTTATACAAGAGCAATTTTTAGTACTGTTTGTATGTTCCCCCAATATATTTATTTGGCCTTATCCAGATTTCCTGCATTAAGAGGTTTCCTGCTAGCTTGAGCATTTTCTGGCTTGTTAAACTTGATTTCTGTATTAGTAGCTGTATTTAGAGCACAACCAAAAGCTGTTTGCTGAATTTCCTGTTTGCACTTAATTTTAAATAGTTTTTTTCTTAAAACTTGCATATTTTCTGTCCTTGACCTAGCACTCTTGTGTGGGGTCATTTACTGCACTGTTATAACTTGATATTACTTGTGAACCTCTGCTATCTCTGTAAAAAACAAAAAAAAAAAAGCAAAAAAAAAAAATCTTGCTTTTTTCCCACTTTTCTGAGAGTTAAAAAAGTTCAGTTACAGGCTTGCTGTTCCTGAACTGTTTGAAAGTTTCTGTGAGGCCATTTTTGCTTGGGCTGAAGGAGGGTCTCTCTGTTGATCAGTGGCAGTGACTAACATTGAGCAGCTTCCCTGCCCCCCGTAGAGGTGGTTACTGACTTGAAACTGTACTGACTTGAAACTGTAGTTTTATTTTCCCTTTTGGGTCTATTCCTGCTTCTTTCCAGCCCGCTATCAAGCACGCTTTAACGTGCTTTAGCGTGACTTAGCGCGGAGTTGCCACTAGAGCAGCATCGGGCAGCGCCGGTTAAACAAGGTTAAACAAGGTTAAACTCTTTCTGGCTCCAGAAAGTCTGTTCTTCAATTTTTCCCTTAGAACTGCTCTGTTAGGAACCTAAACAGTTTACACCTACACTAAAAAGTGCAGCACTTGTTCCAAATAGCTTTTTCTTCTCAAAAAGCTCAGCACTTGTCTTATAAGCATATCTCTTATCTTATAAGCATTCTCTTTGCAGGTCAAGCACTCCTATATTATACAAATCTCTCACTAGCAAAACCCCCCAGGAGTGCCCACTTCCCTGCTAAGCCCACTACTTTTCTGTCTCATACCAACTCATAATTCTTTCTAGCATGTTGAAGGGTCAGATGCTGGCGTCCTCTCCTGCCCATTTGGTGAATCTGGGAATTCTGAGACAATGTTACAATTGCCTCATGTACACGGACAACCCTCTCCTCCTCCCACGTAACACTAACACTTGTGAGAGATGCAGCTATTTAGCCAGACTGGAGGCTGAGCTCTCTCAACTCAGGACTGGCAAGACCAGGCAGGAGGAGAAGGCAACTACACACACCACAATACCAGTCTCACATAACTCAACCACACCACTGAATCAAACACATAAACACACTAAGACATACTCGAGGCTCTGAGTAAAAATTTACCTAAACAGCAGAGGCCTCCAAAGCAGACACCCAAGCAACTGCAAACTCAATACACCACACAAACAACACACAAACAACAAAATCAGTGTGCAAAGCAGTCACTGCCCTTAAGGCCAAATACAACACCAAACATACTTGTCATAGGTGACTCCATAGTCAGACACACTGACGTCCCGCTCACCAGACTGAGTAAGGAGAAGGTCACAGTAAGCTGCCTGTCGGGCGCTAGAATCCGCCACATAACACAAGCACTCAGGTCTCTCAACAGCAGGTACAAGTACGACTCAGTCATTGTCCACGCTGGTGTCAACGACCTAAGACGTACCTCCTTGGACTACATGAAAAGAGACATTGAGGAGCTCTCTGATTATGTAGCCCAGGCAGGTATGACCCTGACCTTGAGCAGTATCCTACCTTCACCTAGAATGATGCCACAATACAGTGATAAGATGATCAGCTTTAATAATTGGCTTAAATTCTGGTGTCATTCAAAGAGGATCCAATGTCTGTCTGCCTGGGATGACATGCTGGACAAGCCACGCTGCTTCGCAAGGGACGGCTTGCACCTGTCACCCCTAGGCTTCCGGATATTGGCAAAGGCTCTTGCCACCCCCATAGTGCCTTTTTTAGGCAAGGCTCAAATTCTAAATCTACCACCCTAGAACACAAAAAAGTAAAAAAACTAAGGGTAATGCTGCTCAATGCCAGAAGTCTCAATCTCAAGATGCACGCACTCGAGGCCCTTCTCAGTATGGAGAACATCGATGTCTGTACTGTGACAGAAACCTGGTTCAAGGCTCCTGAGAGCACCACAGCACTCGCAGGTTTCACCTCATATCATGCGTTCCGGCCCCAAAATCCGGACAACACCAAGAAAGGAGGGGGGGGTGTCCATATTCATAAAGGACACCCACACCTCAAGGTTGGTGGCAACGCACGATGCATCGGAGACCATCCAGGTGCAATTAACCATAGGCAAGACTGCTCTGCAATTTGTAGCATGTTACAGGCCAGCCTCTCAAACTCAGGAACCTCACATGGCCTTCCTGAAAACAATGGAGGGGATAAATGTATCTCCAAACACCATCATACTAGGTGACTTCAACTACCCTAATATAGACTGGGAACACTACTCAAGCCCAAACACTCTAGCCCAAAGGTTCCTGGAGTTCATAAACTCAAATGCCATGGAACAACTAGTCACCATCCCCACAAGAGGAGAAAACATACTTGATCTCATCATCACGAACATGGGATCACAATGTTCAACACCGGAAGTATACCCCTCACTGGTGAGATCAGATCATAAACTAATCTCGCTGGAGGTCCTCATCCCGCCCCCACCTGAAATAAAAAGACCACAGTGAAAAACTTCTCAAAAGCCGACTTCTCACTTCTAAAAACTAGTGTGGTCTCCTTTAAGGCCCCTGAGCCAGTGGTAAACATTACTCAAACCGCTGAATCACTTACAAATGCCTTCTACCAGCACCTACAGGACTGCATGGATCAGGCAATCCCAAACAAAACTAAGACTCTTTGTACCAAAGGCAAGCGTCCAGTCTGGTGGACCCCAGCCATAAACAAGCTCTACAACAAAAGGAGGAAGCTACTACAAGATAGAGCAAAATCCTTGAAAGGTAAGACACCTTTGATCATTATAAGTAAAAAACTAAGAGCTCTCATAAAATCATCCAAGGCAAATTTTGAAAGAAAAATCGCCAAGGACTCAAAAGACAATCATAAGGCCTTCTTTAGCTATGTTAGAAACCTAGGAGGAAACTCCCAGATATGCTCAGAATTAGTTCAAAATGATGTGAAGATTACTGAACCTACACACATTGCCAACATACTGGCTGACAGATTCAGTGCAAACTTCTCCCCCCCCCCCAAAAGGAGAGATATCTATACCAGAGGATTGTAGCCCCCCAAACATCTCCAATGCCCAGGTGAGAACTGCTCTCTCCAAAGCAAAAACACAGCATCCATGGGACGGGATGGTGTCCCCGGCTGTGTGCTCCATGAACTCAATGAGGAATTAAACCCGCAGTTAGGACAGCTGTTTAATCTTAGCCTCACCTCAGGATACGTACCCAAGGAGTGGCGACGGTGACTGTGGTCCCACTTCACAAGGGCGGTGCCTCCACCGACCCTGGAAATTACCGTCCCATTAGCTTGACAAGCCTTATCTGCAAAGCCATGGAGAGGATCATAATGGAACTCATAAATAAAGACATAGGGAACTTGCAGACTTTGGATCCAACACAGTTTGGCTTTGTCAAAGGCAGATCATGCCTTTTAAACTTGGTTGACTTTTTCGAGACAGTCACCAAGGCCATTGATGAGGGAAAGGCAGTCCATACAGCCTACCTTGACCTGGCAAAGGCCTTCGACACAATACCCCACTCGGGTATCATCGAAAAACTCATCAGCTTGAATGTAAACCCATACATCACAAGATGGGTTGCAAACTGGCTAAGTGACAGAACCCACAGGGTCAGAGTTGCTGGAGCCATGTCAGACTCAAAGCCTGTCACAAGTGGTGTCCCACAGGGCTCAGTCCTGGGTCCACTCTTGTTCGGCATCTACTTTTCTGAAGTACAGGCAAACACAGGAGGGTTATGGCTGACAAAGTTTGCAGATGACTGCAAACTGGGCACCATAGTCGAAAACACATCTGACACAGATATCCTTCAGAAGGGCCTCACAGAAACGGATAACTGGTGCCAGAGCCATGGCCTAAAGTTAAATGCCAAGAAATGCATAGTCATACCCTTCGGGAAAAACAAGGTTACCCCTAGCTACCATATAGGTGGCAATCCACTGAGCACAGAAGAAGTCATCAGGGATCTGGGGACCCAGGTTGACAGTAGCCTTTCGTTTGACACTCATGTTGCTAAAGTAGTTAGGAAAACCTTCTACATTGCCCACCTGATCATGAAGGGATTCACATCTAGATCAAGGGAGGTCATCGTCCCCCTGTACTCATCACTCATTAGACCTATGATTGAGTACAATGGCCCATTAGGAATGTATCTGACCCGACACCTGCAGCAGCTGGAAAGGCCCCAAAAGTTCCTCACCAAAAGGATAAAGGGTCTCAAAAATATGTCTTATGCTGCCCAACTGAAAGAACTCCAGCTCTATTCAGTCTCATACCGCTTGCTCAGAGGTGACCTGTGCCTGACATATAAGGCCATGTCAAACCCTGATTTGATGAATATGCTTCACCTCAAAAAATCTAGATCCCTCAGAACCACAAGGGCGGGAGACTTAAACCTTGACACGGTTATTAATAGAACATGCTGGAGGGACAGATTCATCACCCAGAGACTCCCTATGCTGTGGAACAAAATCCCGGTACATGGGAGGCAGAGCACCTCGCTGGCCTTGTTCAAGAGGAATCTTGACCAATGGATGGGGGCTCGCAGATATACCCCAGGGATTACTTCAGTGTCACTGCTTGACAGAGGCACAGCAAAATAATAGGCATAGTTTTATTCAAACTAAAGGGGTGGCGAAAGCCAAATAACTATGGGCTAGGCTTACAAATGCCCTTGGGCAGATAGCCTAGTATGAACCTATGAACC